>NW_022196904.1:90495627-90504343 GCF_008632895.1 Mastomys coucha
CAGTGTCTAGGAGGCAGAGGCAGGCGGATCCCTGTGAGCTTAAGGTCAGTCTGGTCTACAGAGCAAGTACCTGGAGTCTTTTAAAGGAGTTAAAATCAAAAGAAAAGTAACTGTGCAAAAGCTACATGATCCTCAGGTATGGTGGGGTATGCCTTTAACCCTTGCCCTGTAGGCTCAAAGCAGGTCCATCTTTATGAGGCTAGCCAGATCTATATCCTGAGTTCCAGGCCACTCAGGGCTACTGGGAGGCGGATGTGTGAACTAAAAACAAATCAAACCCTACATAACCCCAGACACATTTCTGACCCATGTACTTAAATATTTATATATATTTATGTATTTATAACAAATAATAACACACACACATATATTTGAGTCTCTGACACTTTTAAATCAAGAACATAAAACTAAAATCCATGTGTCATAAACTCTTCTTTGTAACATGCTTGACTATATCCATTAAAACTTTAAGACTGGCAGCTGTCATTTGATTGTCTTTGTATTATCACATGCGAGTGTTTAGGCAATTCATGAGAAAAATGACTCTAAGCAGCAGGGCGGGATTAGGAGGGAAAACAAGCAAGGAGGGGGCCCTTGGTGCAGACACTGCCAGGGGCCAGAGCTGTGTGCTCCCCAGATGAGTATCAGACCTGGCTCTCCAGGCTTTAATCTTTTGACTTCTGTCCTCCTTTGGTTAAGGGCTGTCCTAGGGAACTTGAACCACCCCACACTTGTGGGTCACACAAATATAAATGCAGGGTGGCTTTTCCCAGGTGCCCTGGACCTCTTGTGAAAGAACCTAAGGAAAGAAGGCACTGATTAGGTCATGAGGACAGAGCTCCCTTGGATGGGCTAGGTACAGAGAAACCCTGGAGAACTAACGTGTGCCCTTTGCCATAAGAGGACACAGCAGAAGGATGGACAAGGATGGGCCAGCAAAGAGGCCCGCATCAGAAACCAAACCCAGTGGCGCTTTGATGTTGGGCTTCCCAACACTCAGAACAGAAAAACAGGTGTGCTATCTTGTTTTACTTTTAAAAATTCTTCTCTCTATCATGCGGTAGAGGCAGAAGTGGTATGAATACGTATGCCACAGGTCAACTTTGAATGTTGCCCTGCAGGATTGGTCAACCTTGGTTTTTGAGGTAGAGTCTCCATGGGCTAGGGCTCTCTGGTTAGACTGGTCTGGCTGGCCAGCAAACCCCAGGGATCACCCTCCCTCTGCCACCCCAGCACAGGGATTTTAAGTACATGCCATCATCCCCAGGCCCGGTTTTCTTTAAGATTTGTTTCATTTGTGTAGTGCTTTGCCTGCGTGTGTGTATATGCACCAAGTATGTGCATGTGTGCCTGGTATCTGTAGATCAGAGGAGGGCATAGGATCCCCTGGAACTGGATTTATGGATTTATGGATTTATGAGCCACTGTGTGGGTCCTGGGAACCTAACCCAGGTCTTCTGCAAGAACAAGTGCTCTTAACTGCTGAGCCATCCCTCCAACCCCATCCATCCCTGGCTTTTTAGTAACCAAACTCAGACCCTTGAAGTTGTGTACCAAGTACCTGATGGAGCTGTATCCCCATGCCCAGTTCTTGTTTATAATCCTCCCAGATCATGATGGCTTCTTTGAGCATTCTAAATGAACCAAGACATCCACGAAGGGTTCTGATCTCTCATTACACTCTACCCAGAAAAAAAAAAAAAAACAAGCAGCCTGTTTCCCCTGCCGTGAACTCAGCCACTCCCTTCTCTGTGCCACTGTTGCCTTGATGCATTGCACTCTCAGCCAAAATAAATCTTCCTTCTCTTAATTTGCTTATCAGGTAGTTGGTCACAAGAAATCGACAAATATAGAAAAATGTGGTTATGGCTGTGATAAGACCTGACCATATTAAACAGCTAGCTCCTGTCACATCTTCAGTTTGTTACTGAGGAGAGGGCTAGCCAGCACTATGGACCTTTGAGAGTCCTGACTTCTCACTGAGTTGAGGATGCCACATACGAATTCTTTGAGGTCATCATTGATTCGTCCGTCTATCACTTGAGCTTATGACAACATGAATCGCTTGACCCATTCTTTTTCAAGACAGTCTCTTGCTGAACCTGCAGTTTACCTAGTTGGCCACCCAGCAAGCATCCAGTTTCCTTTGATTTTTTTTTCTCCACACTCAGTTCTGGCTGCCATGCCTGGCCTTTTCCACTGATGCTGGGAACTCAAACTCAGGTCCTCATGCTTGGGTGGCAAGTGCCTTGCCAACCGAGCCACCCCCAGTGCTGACATATTTTTGTCTAAAGAAGTTTTCTTGGCTCAATGAGAGTATCAGCTAATTTATAAGGTACAATCATTGTACAAGCTTCTAATAAGAAAAGAGTAAGACATAAACTTACTCCAATAAGCTCAAAGGAATTCTTACTATATGTAGGTCACAACACAAGACACATATTGATTATAACATAGTTCATAACTTTGACTTTGGGGTTTTCTTAGAGAAAGGAATCTAGTCCTTTGTAAGTTTAGTCAGCTGTGCTGAACTTCTTGGCTGTCAGCCAACATGAGACTTAAATCAGATCCGAGAGTGGTGGGTTCTTTTCCTGTGTCTCCTCTTCTTCAAGTTCCATTGTCATCTTAGCCTACTTCAATAGAACTTGCCTTACGAAGTTGTGGTGGTTTGAGTAGGCATGGCCCCCATAGACTCATGTGTTTGAACGCTTGGCCCATAGGGAGCGGCACTATTAGGTGTGGCCTTGTCAGAGGAAGTGTGTCACTGTGGGGGCAGGCTTTATATATGCTCTAGTTATGCCCAGTGTGACTCACAGTTCTCCTTCTGCTGCCCATAGATCAAGATGTAGAACTCTCAGCTCCTTCTCCAGCACCATGTCTGCCTGCACGCTGCCATGCTTCTCACCATGTTGACAGTGGACTAAACCTCTGAACTGTAAGTCAGCTCCAGTTAAATGTTTTCTTTATAAGTGTTACCATGGTTAGCTGGGTTGGGGTGATGCATACCTTTAATCCCAGCACTTGGGAGGCAGAGGTAGGCAGATCTCTGTAAGTTTAGCCAAAGCTACACAGAGAAACCCTGTCTTGAAAAACCACAAAATTAAAAATAATAATAAAAAGAATTGCCATGGTCATGTTGTCTTTTCACAGCAATAAAACCCTAAGACAGAAGGTATTATGAGAATTTTTTTTCATTGAATTTTTATTCATGTACTTGTTTGTAGGTGTGTGTGTGCAGGTACATGCACTGTGACAATGTATGTAGAGGTCAGAGGACAACCTAGAGGCAGCTTTCTCCCTCCACCATGTGAGTCCTTCAGATGTAACTCAGGTCACCAGGTGGTGGCAGATCCTGAGCCCTATCTTGACAATTAAATCTGTAAGGTGTTTGTCACAGTGAGTGCCCGATATATGGTAAGTAACCATTTCACTTTAACTATTCGCAATTGCTATAGTTTGAGGATGAAAGTGTTTGAATACTTAGTTCCCAGATGGCAGCACTGTTTGGGGAAGACGCAGGGAACTTTTGGAACACAGAGTTTAGACGGCTACCAAGAGTAATAGCTTGGCCTTGCTTTAGGCACAAGCTCTCTGCTTCCCGGTCTGTGCCCCAGATAAACCACGTGCTATAGACATCTACTGCCACAAACTGAGCCCCCTCCCCTTTTTTAAAGCTTAGTGAGCCAGAGAGTTTATTGGGGTTACTTATAGAAACACAAATACTCAAGACAGTTGCTTCTCCAGAACCTCTAGAAGAGCAAACAGTGCTCTTAACCACTGAGGCACCTCTCCAGTACCTCTTCAGGAGGAATCTTATGTATGGCATCTTGAAAAACAGAGAGAGGGCAAGTTTAGTTTAGAGATTGAATTGGCTTTTTAGTATCTACTCCAGAGCCAGACAATATCTTGTCCCACAAAATAGAATGAGTGTGCTATCCTGCTGAGCCGTGGGAGCTGGTTTCAGAGGCAAGAAGAGCGGCTCAGCTGGGACCTCGCACAGGAGCCTGGTTCCAAGCAGTGGTTTAACATGAATATTACTTAACAGGTACATGTAGGCCTCTGAGAGCCAGCTGCCTTCATTCCATTTATTGAATCTCTTTTCCTACCCTGAGTTTCAAGTTTCATACACTTCCTGTCTGGGCCTGCATGGTTCAGTTGTTTTGACTATATCTCCAATGTTTTGTTGTTGCTGGTTTTGTGTGTGTGTGTGTGTGTGTGTGTGTGTATGTGTGTGTGTTTTGTTTTATTTTGTTTTGTTGTTGTTTTAAGGCAGGTTTCATTATGTATCGCTGGTTCCCCAGGAACTTGCTACATAGACCAGGCTGGCCTCCAAGTCACAAGATTCTCTTGCCTCCATCTCCTGAGTGCTGGGACTGAAGGCATGTACTATGACAACCAGATCATTTTGTTTCGTTTTGCAGAATTAAAACATTGGCTGTTGCTTACTGGCAAACAAGACAGGATTGTCCTCATGCATGGAGAATGGGGAAGCAGGGGTAAGAGAATCTTCGTTCACTTGAGCTGAACCCACCCTTGATAAATATGGACTTCCTGACTGTATATGCCTCAAAATATGCCTGTCTGGGAGGTGAGCTACTTCAGCAGTTAAAATGCTTTGTGTGTACGCTGAAAACCTGAGTTTGATTCCTGGAACGTTCATAAGGATGGAAGGAGAAAGCTGATGACCTGGGTTGCCCTCTAACCCTGTTATGGGGTCTGCTTAGATCCAACAGAACTCAAACACCAGGCCGATGCAGATGACAAAAATTCATTGTAACCAAGCCGTTACTGATAGATTAGGGCCCCAGAACAGACTCAGGAGCTGAACTCCAACCCTGAAGGGAAGTCAGACAGAATATTTAAAGAATGAAATCATAAAGCAAGGGATGTGTGGTGGGCCGTAGCATTCTCCAATCATATTTTGACATAAGGGATTGAGCAAGGGAGTTTCCACCAATCTGGATATGAACAAGAACTTAGTTTGACCCTGACAGTGAGACAGAGAAGTTGCCCCTGAGATAACTGAACTCAGACAACTGTCATCTTGCAACAGACGATGTTCACCTATTGAGAACACCTCAGCTCCCCGAGGACTGGGACCTTGAACTTAGTTTCCCCCTATGATTAGAATAGATGGAGTCTTAGAACAAAATGGCGGCATTTAGAACACGTCTCTTTGCTTGTTCCCAACAACCCCTACCCACATTCTGGGGCATGAGCACACCCTCATCATACACATACAGAAAATATTCAATTTTAAAAATGAATGTCCTTAGCCTGGCAGTGGTGGTGCATGCCATCAATCCCAGCATTCAGCAGGCAGAGGCAGGCATATCTCTGTAAATTTGAGGCTAGCCTATTCTATAAAGCAATTTCTACCACAGACAGGTGTGTTACACAGAGGAACCCTGACTCAATAAATTAATTTGCTTAATTATGTCTTTAGAGACAATCAAGGTTATTAAAGTAAACTGGCAGAGCGCAGTAGCTGGTTGTATTTCTAATGGGGTAGAGTAGGAAATAGACTTTAACTGGGTTAAAACTTATGTTTATGGCACATGGAATTTGTCCTGCAAGAAAGAGCATCTGTAAGAAATGTGGTACATGAACTTTTTCAGCTGCAGAAGTGTGGGCATCAGACCTCATATTTCAAAAGAGCTTCTCAGATGAATAAATACAGTCTATAGAAATATCTAGTCACAAAGCAAATTGTGATTATAAATTTTTATTTCCCTAGATTATAAAATTCATGAATTGCATACATTAAATCTCTTCTTGCTGACAGGACAGAAAAATGTTGCTTTTTGACCATAACGAAGTGTCAGCATTATAAATTTGAAGTCAGAGTGTAAAGTTTCAAGGACAGACCGGGAAGATTCCTTGGATGCTTATGGAAGTCATGAATGCTAAAGCAGACTTCCTGTGAAAGGATCCCATTCTTCCCCCTACCACAGATCTTAAACAACCAATCAAGTGCTTGCCCCTTGGCCTCCCTTGAGGACTCAGACCCACAAACTGCAGATAGGAGAGGGCTACAGCTCAGCAAGAGCAAGCAGCTGGACCAGAAGACCGAGGAGAACCACAAGGAACAGGGATACACAGCTCTCTCTGGATCCTGAAGAAGGAAGGAGAAAGAGAGGTTTCAGTGTGGGATCTCTCAGGACCTGAATATCTCCCCCTAAACATCCAGAACTTTATATATAGCTTGAAACCCAAGAGAGTAGGCTCTAGAGGGCTAGGGTGCCTGGTTAGACTCTTCCAGAACACTCAGTACTGTTCATAACATACTCAAATACCAGGAGAGTGAGCAAATGGATGGATTCCCACCACTTCTCAGGTTCTGTGCTAATAATAATAATAATAATAATAATAATAATAATAATAATAATAATAATAATAATAACAACAACAACAATAGAGAGCCTCCCCTATCCAGAGTCTTCCCTGACCTTCTAGGCCATGCTACAAGCTTTCCCACCCAAGAAGAGGATTCTGGGTGGAAGTATTAAGGAAGGATTGTTATGATAAGAGGTACTTGAACTGTGCCTTGAAAGGTAATTATCTATCTTGAAAGGTAAAAGTCTATTGCTGAAGCAACATGTATTCTATACTAGCTGGTGTGAACTAGAGCTTACCTGTGGCTCTCAGCCTGCTTGGGTTGGACATGGACCATTTGGCCCAGATGGGCAACATCTTTCTTGGTGGACTCTGTACCTGGGTAGGTGTCATGGTTTCCCTGGGACTGATCCAAATTCAAATTTTCTCTATGCAAATGCATAAGATCCCTGTGATCACTTCCCATACTTCCACTTCTGCCTCCAAAGACTTCTCATGTTTGCAGAAACCCTTCAGGGTGTCAGGGCAACTTAGACCTAAGACTGCTCTGTGTGCACTATTCTAACTGTAACTCATTTCAGGTTGGCTCGTTGGGCTTTCAGTCAAACTTAACATCCTAGACAACATTTAGTGGAGCCAGGATGTAAGCCAGACACACTCTCCAGATCATGAGTGGTGGGTGATAGGAGACAAAGTGCCTCGATTGTAAGCAAGAGATTTTTCTGTAAGTATTGAGTTCCTTATCAATATGAGTTTGAATCAAATGGCTGAGATGTGAACAGCTTTCTTCATATTTAAAATCAACCAGCATTTGTTGAAATGATATCTACATGCCAAGTAATATATCTTGAATGAATTTCTATTAATTCTCAAGGCAATACTACTAGAATATTTGTTATTTGGGTCTTTAATACTGAAGTGGAAAAACAGAGGCACAGATAATCTGGTAAGTTGCAAAGAGTCACACAGAACTAGTGGTGTTTGAACCAGAGTACCACTGAATCTGACTCCAAAGCTACGACAGAGACCATGGTACAGTAACTTTCTCTGGAAGTATTAAGGGAGGATTGTTATGATAAGTGGTACTTGAACTGTGCCTTGAAAGGTAATTATCATTTTTGCTTGCATTGAATGACATATCTGGTCAAGGGATGAAGAGACCTCAGGCCACAAAGCATGAGGGGTATACATGCATAGAGACCCCCAAACACAGGCATTTTTAGTCTGAAAGGATAGAGAAACAGCTGCAGATGACGTATGTCACTCATCATGAGGAACCACCAGTAAGAGCATTTTCCTGAAGTTGCTCCCTAGTTTTGATCATTTCTGACACACTGTCACTGAGCTACATGCCCTTGGCTTACCAATGCTACCATTACCATTCTAGGGGCCTTAGCCATGTGCAACATCTACCATGTGGCTTCTAGTAGGGAGCACCCTCTCTTCCATTTCCTGAGCTCCCCTGGCAGCTCCATCTCTAACACAGACCCAGTCTTACCTGAGCCGATAATGTTCTCTGTTTGAGTGGAACCACTATAGAAGCAATTAAAGTTGCTCTTCTTCCTTTGTGGGGAGTCCAGAGAAATTTGGTTATACCCTTCAGCATTTTGTGTTGTGACTCTGTGATATACTTCATAGCCTGGAATTAACACCTCCTCTTCCGAAGAGAAGTGGGAAAATTCTTTGATATAAACACCCAAACAGGTTTTGATGATAAATAGTGTTCCATGAACACTGAAAAATGGCCCTGAAAGAGCTACTCTCTTAGTTAAAGATGAGGATGCAAAATGCCCGAATCGCACAGAGCCCGTCCCAGGGTAATGAAACTTGGTCTTAGAGCCTCGGTAAACTAAACGACAATCCTGGTTACTCAAAAGCTGAAGAGCTCTTGTTAGGTAGTAATGGAAGCCCTTGTAGTGGAAGTTACCAGGATTTATTTTGAAGTTTCTAATAGCATTATTAAAGCTTCTGTAGATGTCCCCAGTGTAGGCAACTAAAGCTGTTCCATGGAAATCATGGAAACCTTCTGGATAACTTATCCTATTTTTGATCTCCACCCATCTTTTCTCTGCTTTTTCCCACTCAAGTTTTAATTCCTCATTCTTGCTGAAGTCTTCCTGTAAAAACCCAGGTGCCTTTTCCTCCATTTCTTCGACACAGCCCTCATACTGATCATCAAATGCATTGGGAGCCATGTCTAGCATGGAAACCACTGTCAGTCCAGTCACCTGAAAGAAAGAAGCAGGGTCCCCTGTTACTCACTAAGTTTGCTAAGTTACCAGCATGTGCTGGATGCTGCGGAGCCTGCAGCACGAGATGGCACATACGCCAACCTCACACATGGCTTGGGAATGGACACAATCTCATTACATCATAAGAA
>NW_022196904.1:90505825-90506646 GCF_008632895.1 Mastomys coucha
GGCCTGTGAGAGACCCTGTCTTTACAAAACTGATGGACAGTGCCTGAGGAAAGAGAGCAGAGGTTGTCCTCTGGTTCCACATGCATGTATTCACATGTGCAAGCACATACATGAGTAGGTGCCATGTACACACCTAAAGAAAAGGAAAAAGAAAGGTAATAGACCAACACAACCTGCCTTAATTAGAGTTGTGTCTTATGGATGTTCATTGTTTTCACTGCTTCTTGAGGGTGGAGATTTAAAGTGTCCCCTGAGTCGCAGGTAAAGGACTGAAAAGGAGCTCTCAGTCCTCTTTGGCCTGCTACCCTTCCCTTCATCCCTTTCTACCTTCTGTACTTTGGAAAGCCACAAAAACTCCACTCCATAATTATCTAAGCCATAGCTATCTAAGAATTCCACAGAATTTCTACTTAATCTGACAAGACAGTACTCTCCCCACAAATTGAGAATGGCAGAGAAGAGCTGCACCATGTGGCTAACTAGTTGTTCTTGGGGAGGCTGGACTCCTGGCTCCTCCTCAGCTTGGTTTCTCCTGCCTGAGTCTTTAGGGAACATTGTAGAGCCAACAGACTGAGGAGTTCTGCACTGCGGTGAAGGTTCCCACCTCTCTACATCCTGAACTTTAAACAATTATTCAATACTATAGAAGAACTATAGTCAGCTACATAAGAGCTGAGCACAGTGTCGCCTTTGTTTGCACACAGTCATTATTCTCAAGGACATCAGACAATTTTACTTCAATTTCCTGTCAAGATATGTAGGATGCCGTCCCGCAGCTCCTACTTGCGTGGGGTTCCACGAACCGAGGATTTGGAAACCTG
>NW_022196904.1:90516062-90517913 GCF_008632895.1 Mastomys coucha
TTAGACATCCCAGGATAGTGGCACCCAGCACATGAGAGGCAGAGGCAACTCTGCCAGTTGCAGGCCAGACAGGTCAATACTGTCAGTTCCTGGCCAGCCCTATCCTTCCTCCTATAAAAGATAGAATGGACAGATATCTACAATGAATTCTTTGCCAAAAAATTGTGTTGGGCCAGGCCATAAAAACAAATAAAAAGTGTAATAGAAATTCAATAAACGAAAATCAAAAATACATCAGTATCACCCCAAATTAGCTAGGGCTCTGGAGGGATAGCTGAGCAGTTAAGATCAAGCTCTACACTTCCAGAAGAATTGGGTTTCATTCTCAGCACCAGGTCAAGCAGCTAACAATAGTCTGTAAACCCAGCTCCAGCATATAATGCCTCTGGCCACTGCACGCACCTGCACTCAAGTAAGCAGAAACACACACACTGTGGTGGCACAACCTACAACCTCAGTCTCTCAGATGTAGACACAGGAGCATCAGAAGCTCAGGTCACCCTTGACTACATGATGAGTTTCAGGACACAATAGGCCACATGTGACCCTCATCTCAAAACAAAACAAAACAAAAAACAATGCCATGTTAGGTGGTGCACACCTTTAATCTCAGCACTCAGAGGGCAGACATAGGTGGATCTCTGTGAACTGGCCTGGTCTACATAGAAAGCTCCAGGACACACGGGACAACACTGCAAGAGTGAGCCTGTCTTAAAAAACAAATACAAAAAAAAAATTAATTCAACATATATTGTATCTGACACATAATGACAAAAACTGTTAACTTAATTTTTTTTATTAACCTATACCTTGATTACGTCACTCCCAAAATCCTTAATTGACTGTTGGAATTTTAAAATTATGCCATTGAGACAATGGATATTTGCATTGTTACAACATTTCTCTACATAGAGAGAACTATATATATACAAATAAATTATTTTTCTTTAATTGCAATATACTCCTATCAGTTTCTTTTATCCTCAGGCAAAGATGTGAAACCCTACATGTCCTTCTTTAAGGAGTCTCAAGACTCTAGTCATCCTTCCTAAATTCTTTTTTTTTTAAGATTTATTTATCTATTTTATGTATATGAGTATACTGTAGTTGTACAGATAGTTGTGAGCCATCATGTGGTTGCTGGGAATTGAACTCAGGACCTTCGTAAGAGCAGTCAGTGCTCTTCCTCCCTGAGTCATCTCACTAGCCCCTTCCTAAATTCTTCAAGTCCTGGATAAATCAGACATGACCACACATCTGTGATCCCAGCTTTTGGGATCACACCTCAAGTCCCAGGCCACTTTAGGATATAATGAGACTCTAAAAGCAACAATGGTGAAATTAAGCTCTGGACAGCAATAGAAACACAGGTGATTTCCTCTGGCCTTGCGTACAGACCAGAGCCATTTAGGATCACACTATTTCCTTATAATGGTTGCTGAAGTTTGGTTGTTTAAGAATTTCTCTGGAAGCCTTTCATCAAAAGAAATTTCTAGTTCCCAGTCTCAAAGTATTTCTAATGGGCTTCTTGCTAATTTTTCACAGTTTGCTTTTTTTTTAAATAAAGATTTATTTTTCTTATTTTTAGTAATGAATATGCACAAATATCTGGGGGGGTGGTATGCACACCTGAATGCAGGTGCCCTCTCAGGCCAGAGATGTCACATCCTCTGGAGCTGCAGATACAGGCTCTTGTGAGACATCTGACATGGGGTAAACTGAACTCTGATCCCCTGCAAGAGCAAGCACATGCTCTTAACCACAGAGTCTTCTCACCAGACCTCAGTAGGCTTTAAGGAAGTACTACCCAGCATGAGATTTCAACTGATTGGTGCTGATGATTAAACCCAG
>NW_022196904.1:90518719-90519818 GCF_008632895.1 Mastomys coucha
CTAAAACAAAGAATAAGCCGATGTTCTCAGCATGCAGGAGATCTGGTGCAGGAGGACCTTGTGTTCTGCGTTAGATTAGACTACACAGCAAGAGCTGTGTATCTTTTAAAAGCATATTTTTTTTAAAACTCTGGAATTAAAAATGGACAAATAAAACAAAGAAGAGATAGAAGCTGATGATCCTGTGTAGCTAGGAGGAAAATGGGACTGCTTAAGGATAGCCATATTCTGGCCTAAAAACTCAGGAAGTACAGGAAGAAAAAAGTCTATATATATATTACCTTCTGTTTTAGCCCAGCCATCGGACATTCTGACAGTCTCTGCCTGAAAGCTACTATCCCACCTGGGGAGCTAAACAAAAGCTCTCTGCAAATTGTCACCTCTCCTCTCCTGGAAGTCCACCCACTGAGATATGAAAACACCCATTGGCTGAAGATTTCCAAGTTGCTGGGGACTTTGGTGCCTGACGAAAGCTGCAGTGTTTACTTTATGTAAACATCATGGAACCTAGAGACTCGCTTTTGCTTTCGCAGTACTATTATAAAACCCTGCCCCCTCTGATTAACGATTGAACCTTGATAGGACTATTTTGACTTGTTCCGTTGTTTTTCTTGCAATTCTAAACCTTTCTTTCAGATCCCTGTTCCTTCTCCTGAGAGACCCCAGTTCTTGAAACTGCAGGCAGTTTCATATACATAAGAGACTATATGTACCTGGATGCATCCTGCGGGACCTGAGAGGTAAATTTCATTATATTTTTAAGTGTCTAGAAACAGCTATAGCCTCATGCCTGTCCTGCCTTTCTGTAGATCTGACCCCCATCTCCTGCCTGGGCTACTTCTTACCCAGAACTGCACCTTCTGACTTTGACCCTTCAAGGCATGGACCCCACTGCTATACCCACCCCTCCCTCAGATTTTTTTCAAGTTCCCTGCCACTTTAGAGACCTTCCCCTTCATAGGTCAGAGTTCATAGTTGTTAGGTACCTGAGAAGATGTTTGGCAGCTGGGTCTCTGTCCTCTTCTAAAACCAAGTGTTGCAGAAGGCAGTGCTGGGGCCCTTTTTATCCTGTGGACAATGTGCTTTCAGTTTCAGATTC
>NW_022196904.1:90519828-90527061 GCF_008632895.1 Mastomys coucha
TGGTCCAGATTAACCTCTAACTTGTTATGTAGCTGAGGATAATCTGAACTCCTGATTCTCTTGCCACAGAACTAGATTTATTGATGCTAAAATAGAACCCAGGGCCCCATGCTGTTAGGCAATCATTCTACCAACCAAACCACACCCCTACCATAGCACCTTTTCATTAAAGAGTTAGGACTTTTCTGTTATCTCCACAGGAGAGAGAGACAGAGAGAGACAGAGAGGGACAGAGAGAGAGAGAGAGAGAGAGAGAGAGAGAGAGAGAGAGAGCGCACGCGTGCGTGCTCTCGTGCACATGAGAGACCACTATGTAGCTACTGGAGAAGCATTAGTTGGTTGACCTTTGCCCAAAACTACAGTTTTACAAATACATGAAAGCCTGTTGTTGTTGCTCACACCTTAATCCCAGGACTTGGGAGACTGAGACAGGAGAACCTTTGTGAATTTGAGACCAGCCAGGATCTATACAGTAAGACCCTGGGAACAAAACAAATCTACCGCCTTATTACCTGATTCCTTTAGGAGAATAGGGAAAGGTGAACAGAAGTGACCAATTATAAAGCTCATTTTTGCATCCTTAGCTGCTCCTGGCTAGAAATTTCTTATATGACTAGAACATATGACCTAAGTGTTAACTTTAGAGTTTCCTCTGGGAACTACCTGGTTCTTTCAATCCTAGATCCTTTAATGAATCCGTCATCTTCCTCGGTCCTTACACACAGAGACCAGGTAGCATTTTATATAGAAAATGCAGTAACAGACCAGGTAGCCAAAATCTTATAACTTCATGACTCATGTTCTAACATGTGTAGGGAAGATAGATGAGAGAGAGGAAAAGAGAGAGGGGGAGGGAGAGAGAGGGAGAGGGAGAGAGAGAAATAAAACCCTGGGACCTTTCATGCATCCAGATTTTTTTTTTTGTCAGTGAACTTTCACATAAATAGAACTTGGAAGAGTGTATGCTCATGCTCGTGCATATTTTGAGGGAACTCAGTTTCTCAGATCCTACCAGTGAGAAACCTAACTTCCTTCCTCCTCCTATTTCCCTCCCCTCATTCCTCCCTTTCTTCTTCCTCCTCCTCCCTGTCCTTCTCCTCCTGCTGCTGTTTCTCCTTGTCTTCCTTGTCCTTCTTTTTGGTGACAGGGCCTTGCTATGTTACCCAGGATGGCCCTGAAGTCTTGTTCTCAAGCCTCCTCAGTGACTGAGACTATAATATCTTTGCTCTTGGCTCTAATTCTCCCTTTGCTCTAGGGAGAATTACCTGACAATTTTGATTCAACAGACATTATTTCCTTGGCTTGCCCTAATAGTAGTTTGCCATTTCATACTGCTATATAGAACAGAGCATATCATGGTCCTTATGACTGATATTGAATCAAAAGTATGAGATCCTAATGACAACCTGAAAACTGTGCAAGTGTTCCCAGGAATGGTGACTTATGTGCCCATAGCCCATACTTGTTTGGTGCAGGCAGGTAGATCAGGAGTTCAAGACAGCCTTGACTACATAGCAAGTTTGAGATCAGCCTGGACTACATAATATCCTATCTCAAAAATAGAAAAAAAAAGTAGGAAGAATGTTAAGAAAGGCTACTGTAGCAGGAAGATGCTCAAAGACTAAATCAGAAAACTCTCAGGGGCAGAAGAGACAAAACCTTCATATGTCAGGGTGTGAGGAAGAGAAAGGTGGCTGTAAAAGGAGGTGACGAAAATGTCTTGAGAGATTTTAAAGCTCAACATGCTGCATCACGCACATGTTAACTAATGGTGGGATCCAACCACATGTTGGGTGATTAGGTACATAAGTGGAGTTTAGGTGTGTGGTGGCTTGAATTAGAAAGGCACCCATAGGCCTGGTCACTAGAAAGTGGCACTGTTTGAAAGGATTATTAAGGGATGCCTGCTTGGAGGAAAAGTATCACTGGAAGTGGGCATTGAGATTGCAAAAAGTCCATTCCTCACCCAGAGACTCTTACTGCTACCCATGGATATGGATGTAGACCTCTCAGCTACTTCTCCAGGACCTTGTCTGTCTGAGTTAATGTACTAAATCTCTGATACTGTGAGTCCCAATTAAATACTTTCTTTTATAAGTTGTAGTTATAACTTTTCTTCACAGCAATAGAAAGGTGATTAATTCAGAAGTTGGAACCACAGGTGGAGGATTGCTGTGGCAGGACTGACCATGCTGCTTGCTGGCGTAGGCTGGGCTTTGGGAGTTTGGGTTAGTAAGGTAGTTCAACATTTTAAGCAAGGCTTAGTGGGCCATCCTATTAGGAGCATGGAAGGTAATGGTGCTGAAGGTGATTTGAACTGTGAGGACCCCTGTTCAGTAGGCTTCAGAGAAAAATATAAATAACTTGACTTTGTTGTAATATTTTGGGAAAAGATGGGATTGTTTTCTGCCCTTGTTCAAAAAAAAATTTGTCTGAGGCTACACTGAAGAGCTTTAAATTAATGGTATTGGCAGAGGAGGTTTCAAGGCAGTCTACAATTGATATGGTTCCTAGTGACAATTCTTATGCAGCTCTACAATGAAAAGGAGCAAGCTGAGCAAGGAAAAATACAAAATGTAGTTTGAGGAGAAAAAGAGCAGCAGGATGTTAGGTGTGATGGAGGTGAGACCAGTGCTGAAGCAGGATGTTAGGTGTGATGGAGGTGAGACCAGTGCTGAAGCAGGATGTTAGGTGTGATGGAGGTGAGACCAGTGCTGAAGCAGGATGTTAGGTGTGATGGAGGTGATACCAGTGCTGAAGCAGGATGTTAGGTGTGATGGAGGTGAGACCAGTGCTGAAGCAGGTTGTTAGGTGTGATGGAGGTGAGACCAGTGCTGAAGCAGGATGTTAGGTGTGATGGAGGTGAGACCAGTGCTGAAGCAGGATGTTAAGTGTGATGGAGGTGAGACCAGTGCTGAAGCAGGATGTTAGGTGTGATGGAGGTGAGACCAGTGCTGAAGCAGGATGTTAGGTGTGATGGAGGTGAGACCAGTGCTGAAGCAGGATGTTAGGTGTGATGGAGGTGAGACCAGTGCTGAAGCAGGATGTTAGGTGTGATGGAGGTGAGACCAGTGCTGAAGCAGGATGTTAGGTGTGATGGAGGTGAGACCAGTGCTGAAGCAGGATGTTAGGTGTGATGGAAGTCAGACCAGTGCTGAAAGAGATAAAACATTTAAAGAAAAGCCTGATGCCAAATGGAATCAAGGGAAGTATGACCTTAGGACGAATCTCACCCAGCTAAGCTTCCAACTCAAGAAAAGGAATTAAGAAAAAGCTTAAGCAGTGAAGAAAACAGATAGCTGAAGAAAATGTATTTTAATGTTGGGGCCAAGTTCCAGATCCATCAAGCAGCAGAACTTAGCAGCTTCAGCCACTTGCTTCAGGCTTTAGACTCAAGGATTTAAAAGAGGAGTTGTGGGATATCCACCAGAGAAGACTGCTCAGACATGGGTGTAACCCAATAGAAAGTCTTTAATAGACAGTCATAAACTACAATGGGTGTTAGGGATTACAGTGTAGTACACAGCCTTTCTCAGGGTGAGCTTGTAAGTACAAAACCCATATTCTGGATTGACATACTTCAGTTGCTAAGTATGATTTGACAGAAGTGGAACTACATGTTGGGGATTACAAACTGAGGCAATTTTATTAATTATCTAGAATATATGATAAGTCTAAAAAATATTTCCCCACAGAAAGTACAAATCAGGGAAGAACAAATAAGAACTCTCAATGATTTCCAAAAATTGCTGGAGATATTAACTGGTTACAACTTATGTTTAGATTAACTATTCAAGTGCAAGGTAATTTGTTTCAAACCTTACAAGTTGATAAAGACTTTCATAGTCCAAGAAAATTATCAGCTGAGGCAAGAAAGGGAATTGACTCAGGTAGAAAAGAAATTACAAGCTACACATATAAATCTTCTTGATCCACAGACGGCCTGGATTTTAGTTGTCTTGCCTTCTACTCATTCTCCCACAGGAATTCTTATGTGAATGAAATATCATATCTTAGAATAGATTTTTAGCACACAGAGCAAAAAATTTAAAACCTATGTAGAAAAGGTTTCTGAATTGATCCTAAAAGGAGAAATGAGATTTTGTCAGTTAGCAGGAATAAATCCCTCTGAAACTGTGGTACCTTTTACTGAGACTAAGATTGTCTCATTGTGGGCAGAAAATGAACATTGACAAAGACCTTTCTGTAATTTTTTTTTTGGGAGAAATTAACAAAAAATGCCCAAAAAAGAAACAACTTCTTTTGTTAAGATTTATTTATTTATTTATTTATTTTATTAATTATATGTAAGTACACTGTAGCTGTCTTCAGATGCACTAGAAAAGGTTATCATTATGGATGGTTGTGAGCCACCATGTGGTTGCTGGGATTTGAACTCAGGACCTCTGGAAGAGCAGTCAGTGCTCTTAACCGCTGAGCTATCTCTCCAGCCCCAGGAAGTAACTTCTATTTGTAAGAAGAATTAATAAGATTCTCCTTCAAATAATAAAAGGGACTCCAATTTCTGGTACCCCTACAGTTTATACTAATGTGAAAAATCAAGAAATACATCAGAAAAAATATAAGGTTAAGAGTCCTTATGATTTAATTCAAAAATCAGAATTATATGTAATTCTTTTGGTGTTATTAGATTTTCATAATATCTTAATATAGTAAGTGACTCTCAATATGTAGAAAGAGTAGTTTTGCATGTAGAAACTGTTGAACTATTTAGGATGATTCCAAATTAACTTCACTATTTATTCAACTATAACAAATAATCAGATATAGAAATCATCCATTATACATAACACATATCAAATCCCATACAGGTCTACCAGTCTCTCTAGTACAATATAATGATAAAATTGATCATCTATTGCTAGAAAATACACTAGAAGCTTCAGAATTTCATTTTTAAAATTACTATGTTAACAGGAAAGATTTAAAGAAAGATTTTTCTATCATTTGGCAACAAGCCAAGGAAATTAAAAGGAAATATCCTACTTGTTCTTTATATAACCAAACTTTATTTCCTGCAGGAAGTAACCTAAAGGTACCCAAATAAGTTTGGCCAATGGGATGTGTTTCACTTTGCAGAGTTTGGTAAACTGAAGTTTGTGCACCATACCAGAGATACATGTTCAAGATTTCAATGGGCAACTGCTTTAAATTCTGAAAAGGCTGATTCTGTGATTAAGCATTTATTAGAAAAGTTATGGACATTATGGGAATACCTGTACAAATTAAGACTGACAATGCACCAGCATATTTCTCTAGTAAAATGAATCAGGTTTTACATATCATAATGTAAAACATATTATGTGTATACCACATAATCCTATAGGACAAACAATGGTAGAGAAATCTACCTGTAAATTAAAGGAGAAACTTGACAAACAAAAAGGGTAACACCCCCCCTACACCCCAGATGGATTACATACTGCTTTATTGATTTTACATTTCTTTCTTGAATGCTGGACTGGAGAGATGGCTCAGTGGTTAAGAGCACTGACTGTTCTTCCAGAGGCCCTGAGTTCAATTCCCAGCAACCACATGGTGGCTCGCAACAACCACATGGTGGCTCGCAACAACCACATGGTGGCTCGCAACAACCACATGGTGGCTCGCAACCATTTGCAATGCAAGATGCCCTCTTCTGGTGTATCTGAAGAGAGTGACAGTGTACTCACATACATAAAATAAATAAATAAATCTTTAAAAAACAATTCTTGAATGCTAACAAACAAAAAACAAAAGCTACTGAGAGACATTGATAGGATCATGGAAGAAACTGCTGAACTAAACCAGCTTATGTACATTAAAGATGTCTTTACTTCTAAGTGGAGGGAAGGAAATGTGCTATGCTGGGGAAGAGCTTTGTATATGTTTCCACAGGAAAAGAAAAGCAATAGATTCCTTCCAAAATGATAAAAATCAGATATGACAGGGGAAGACCCCTTGAAGATCTCAGCTACAGACAAGAAAGAGGAAATAAAAAGAATGACAGAAATCATTTAGGCGCAGAACTTCAAACTCACCAAGATAGGATAGATAACAGAGCATTTTCTTCTAAATTGCCAAATTCAAATGGTCTGGACATTGTGAATGAAACTCTTACATGATAGTTTTCATAATTTTTTCATAATTGCTTTTATTATGTATTACTGTAAGACAAAGAGTCTTTTATTGATCTAAAAGGGGGAGAAGTTGGGGTTAGTCTGTGAGCTGTGTATTCAGAAGCTGAGTTCTATGCCCCTCCCTGTTCAGACTGAAACCTGATCCTGGGGTACTGTACTAATCAATATGTTTAAATAATGCTTCCCAATATTCCCTGGTTGGTTAATAAAAGGCTGGGCCCTATGACTGGGCAGAAAGGACAGGAAGGGACTGAGTGGGGGTTCTCAAGGGAGATCAGGAACAGAAGGAGAAAGAGGAGGAAGGGGAAGGACGTCAGCCCCAGACAGGCTGGGCTACGAGCATGTTGAAGAGGAGTGCACCTGGGGACAGACAGTAGCAGAGGCTGCCCAGGCAGGATTGGTTGGTAAGAGATGAGGCATTTAATTGGGTTTTAACAGCTTGGAAGGTGTAGACTGGCTCAGAACCTTCTCAGCATAGTACAGATTATTAATAAATTGTATCTTTGTATCATTTTCTTGAGAGCTAAACTGAAAAATGGGGAAGAAATCCCCAACAGATATTAAGAAACAACAGAGGGTGTAGCAACCCTCCCCCAAGAAAAATATAATACTCTAACTACAGAACCAAAAAGCAAACTACATTTAGAGACTTTCCCAGTACTACGAGCTTGGATGGTTCAGGTCTTTGTTTTTAATTTGGCAGGTGGTGCTGTCTACAATGCTGAATTTTATGGCTTTAATGGTACTTCCATCATGGAATCAGTTATGCTAAGGTCTGGGGCCCTGTTACATTCCCCACTAGTATACATGAATGAGTCCAATACATGGATTCATACTGCTCTATAGCAAGATGCAGGACCCCTCACTCTTTTATTATTAATATTTTCTTTATTTACACACCATATAATATCTCCTTTCCCAGTTTCCCCTCCGAAAAAAAAGAAAAAATAAAATAAAATAAAATAAAATAAAATAAAATAAAATAAAATAAAATACAAAAACAAGCCAGGCAGCGATAGCACACGCCTTTGATTCCAGCACTTGGGAGGCAGAGGCAGGTGGATTTCTGAGTTAGAGGCCAGCCTGGTCTACA
>NW_022196904.1:90527223-90527617 GCF_008632895.1 Mastomys coucha
AAAAAAAAAAAAAAAAAAAAAACCCCTGTTCCCTCCTCCCTCCTCCTGCTCACCAACCCACCCTCTCCTGCTTCCTGGCCCTGGCATTCCCCTACACTGGGACATAGAACCAAGGGCCTCTCCTCCCATTGATGACCGACTAGGCCATCCTCTGCTACACATGCTGCCGGAGCAATTAGTCCCACCATGTGTACTTTTTGGTTGGTGGTTTAGTCCCTGAGAGCTCTGAGGGTACTAGTTAGTTCATATTGTTAGGACCCCTCACTTTATCTAATCAGAATGAGAACTAAAGGGCCAGTCAGTGCAGTAACAGAGTACCTACTTAGCTGGGGGAACCAAGAGAACAGAGACTGGTACCAATTACCTAATCTCTCTCTCTCTCTCTCTCTTTCTC
>NW_022196904.1:90527627-90535054 GCF_008632895.1 Mastomys coucha
TCTCTCTCTCTCTCTCTCTCTCTCTCATCTTCCCCAATCATGACAAATTTTTTTCTAACTACTCCTGATCAACTAATATAGAAACAACAGGTTTCTCCCAAAGCCATACATGAGAAGTAACTCTAAGACTCTCTGATTTTGAAGAACCACTTCTGCAAAGGAGTCTAACTGTTGCTTTTATTCAGTAATGGAAATTTTAATATTTGTAGGTCCTGATCACCCTGTCTACTTTGTCTTTATCTCTCATGACAAGGCTAATGCGCTGATAGCTGCTGAGGTGGCTATGACTGCTCAGCCAGAGTGGGGATGAGGACAGGAACAACTTTCTTTCTTTCTCTCTTTCTTCCTTCCTTCCTTTCCTTCTTTCTTTCTTTCTCTCTTTCCTTCTTTCTTTGTAGTCCAGGGTCCATGTTAAAATGTATCATTTCTCTCTTTTCCCACTATATAAAGCATCAGAAGGGGCACATTTAATCAAGCCATCAGTGCATGCCCACCAAATAGTCACAGGGGTCTAGTAATATTGCTGTTGTCCAGAGACATTAACCTGCAAGGCAGAATAGCAGTCATCAGAATGCGGGGACGTGCCTAAGTTAAAAGTTGTGTGTGTTAGACAAGTTTCAGCCCCTTGTAAGTCCTCTAACATTAATTTAGTCTACTCCCAGTTACTATGTATTTTGGGTTGATAGTCTGGTTAGTCCCTATCCCTATGTAGTCTTGGGGCTGGGTGTCTAAGTGTAACCAGCAATCCTGGCTAGTTTCTGGCTGGAATGATCAACTCTATCTCCGGGGTCCCTTCCTATGGCATAGAGTCTGATTCCTTAGGTTTCCCCCGTTTCCCAAAAGCCAGAGTCTTTCTAATGGAACTTTCAGATTTTTAATTTTATGGCCATTGGATTCCATGTTTCTCTTCTACATTCCGCAGGAGAGGCTTGCTTTATTCATCCATGTGTTTTCAGGAAGCCTGTTTTGCAACCCCAAGTTTTGCAAAGGAAACTCCCTTGTTCCTGACAACTAGGGAGTCCAGACATCGGCATGCATAGAATTCTAAACTCTATATTCCTATCTCAAAAGATTAACTTCCACGTCTTTCCTTTTTCCAGTACAACCAGACATTTAAAGTGGGCATCAGTGAGCAAAGGATGAGATGAAATGTGGGTTGCTGCCCTGTAGCTACATCAGCTATCACCTCCCCCTCCATCTTTCTTAGTTCCCAGATCCAGGCCTGAGGGCTGGGAGAGGGGGCGGATTGGACCATGATTCTGTACTCATAACAATCCTAAGACTCAGGAGGAAGCAGGACAGCATGGGTGGATGGGCTTAGGTCTCAATAAAGCCTCAAGTTTGATATTGTGAGAGACAGTCCATTTCCCAGCAGCATCTGTGGCTTCTGGGTGTGGTGGGTCCATGGTGTAAAGCCAGCTACATTCACCACCTTAGGAGTGGAGAGAGTCTCCCTGGCAGCATCCAGGCAGGCATGGTGCAAGAGGAGCTGAGAGTTCTACATCTTCATCTGAAGGCCTCTAGAAGACTGGCTTCCAGGCAGATGGGACAAGGGTCTTAAAGCCCACAGCCACAGTGACACACTTCCTCCAATAAGGCCACACCTACTCCAACAAGGCCACACCTCCTAATAGTGCCACTCCCTGGGCCAAGCATATTCAAACCACCACAGCCTCCTTCTTGCTGCCTAATAGCAATTTGACTCTGACTCTAGTCCCTGGAAAATACATTCCCAGTAACCCTGACTCAGTGACCTTCACCCAGAAATGTACAGCCATGGACCATTTGTTGGTTATGGTATGGCTAACTGCTTTTTTGGCTTCTGTAACCTGTTTATGCAGACATTCAAGGACTATTCTGAGATCTCCTGGACAGCTCTTGGTTCGCCTACGCAGAGACTCAAGGTCTTCTTATGAGTCTCACATTTAAAACTCCTCTCAATCAACCTCACTCGGCTCGACAGTCTCTAGTTTGGCTTAGATCTTGTTGTCTTGCTGGCAGCTGCAATAAATGTAACTAATTACAATTGTGATCCAAATCGAGTCTATGCACTTCTCCAGGGCTCTCTAGCTCTGGCACATGGGGAGTGAGGGAAGCTTTACACACCCGGGCTAAACCCACTCTTGGTAACCACAGGACACAGACTTCTTGATCCATATACACCTCGAAAGATGTTTGTCTGGGGGGGTGAGACGGCTCAACACTTAAAAAATGTTTCACGTGCAAACTGACAACCTAAGTTTGATCCCTGGAACCTACACAAAGGTGGAAGGCGAGAGCTAATACCACAGGGTTGTCCTCTGACCCCTAGACACATTTCAAGGCATGAGGCCCCACACATCATACACATACAGTAATAATATTTTAAAAATGAATGTAGTTATCCATTTCCTTAGAGATATCTGAAGTTATTAAAGTAAACTGGCAGGGCTCAGTAGCTGGTTGCATTTCTAATGGGATAGAGAGTGGCATTTATCTAGGTCGGCCCTTATATTTAAGGGCCATTCAATTTGTCCTGCAAGAGCATCTGTGTGTGAGAAACGTGCACGTGAACTTACTCGGCTGTAGGAGTGTGGGCAACAGACCTCATGCCTTAGAGGAGTCTCTCAAACAAATACTACAGTCTGTAGAAACACCTCGTCACAGAAAAGCAAGATGTGGTTACAAACGGTTTATTTCCTTGCATTGCAACATTTATCACAAATCGCATATTTTAAGCTGTTACTGCCCTGAGTTGCCTTGGGCTGGGACCTCTGACTGCTGTGCTGAGGTCAGTGATAAGGAGACCGTCACAGCATGCCAGTACTGTGCAGAAGCAATGGAGGTTAAAAGTAAAGCCAAGAGACGTCTAGAGTCCTGTCGACCACCATGCCACCTGGCGCGGGTAGGGAAAGGTGCCCACAGACCTGCCCTCCATGCACAGCACGGTCCGACCACGCTGAGCAAAAGCAGGAGGAGGGAAGACATCCGCCCTGCGCACTGCCATTCCAAGTTGACTTAGTGGGGACAGAGACCCGCCCTCAACTGCAGGGAGCTGGCAGGCACAGGACACACAGAGCCCTGCCGGCCTTCAGGACACACAGAGTAGCTGGAGTAGGACATCCCGAGACCGGCCCACCGCCTTTGCTGTGGGTCACTGGCGGAGAGAAATGCCCAGAGACCTGAACTCGGCTGTATGACACGGGCGGGCCATAAACCCACAGAGGCCAGCCTGCTTTCTTGCCACACAGTGCGGGAGGGGAGAAATAGACCCATCCAGCTCCATGCCACAGGGGCGAACAGTAAATACCCAGGGGCCCGTTTGCCGCCACCAGAGGCCCACCAGCCGTGTGGCCAGCCTGCAACAGGAGCCACTACAATGTACAAGTGTGAACAGAAAGAGAAGCAGAACAGTTTGAGCACTGTGAGGGGAGATGGAACTGGAGATGCAAGGTTAGGAGAGGAATAGCCTATTGCGAGTAGCCAGCCCTGCCACCTTGAGGTCATGGTGAAGTCTCTGTCTATGCAGCTACTGAGGGCTATGTCTGGGTCCCATGGAGGTCTGTCAATATCCATGGCTCATTTACCCCCAGAGACCATGGGACGGTCCTGAGACTGGGCAGCAGCCTCCCTGGGACCACGTGGATGTCCAAGGGCCTGTGCTTAATTAACTGTCCTTGCCCCTCACTGGCTCTGGAGAGCTGGTTACACCTCTCTCCCAAGAGCAGCAGCACTTAAGAGACACCCTTAGAATTGACCCAGCATGTTGCTAACTGGAACTGGCTCTGGTGGGTAGTGGGGGACTGGTGAGCAGGCCCAGAGGCTGAGTGTGCCAAAGCTGACCCCCAGCCCCTCCTCTCATCTGCTGTGAGGTGGTTTGGACACTGGGGGGATGCCCTACCCCAACTCACCCCCCACCACCTGCAGAAGCTTGCCACGGGGGTGGGGATGGGGCAAAGGTCATGAGAGCAGGAGAGCTGGCTCTGACCCCTTCCTGGCTGAAGCACTAGGAAAAGCAACTCTGCCACTTATCTCCTGTGTGGTGGTCTGAGCAGGGGTATGATGGCCTCTGCCCCATCACCCATTGCCATCGTGAGGAAGTGGGGAGAGCTGTCTCCCTGGGGTCATGAGAGGAAGTGAGCTGGACCTGACCCTTGCTGGCTGCAGAACTTGGGGGAGTGGGCTCCCACCTCACCTGGCAAGCCCAGTAGGGCTGGCACTAGTTGTCAGGGTACAAAGTTAATGCCCCGATGGTGTAAGAGCAAGACAGCTGTCCTACCCTCGATGGCTTCTGGGCCCTGCATCTCAGCTGGGAAGCACAGTGGAGCTGGTTCTGGAGATGTGGATACAGGTTAGCTGCTCTAAGGGCATGGGGGCAGGAGAGGTGACCCTGCCTCCTGCCAGTGACAGCATTGAGTGGCCTAGCTGGAGGAGTACTTGAAGAAATTGCCCTGGTGGTGTGGATAAGGGAGAGCAGTGGGCTGACTAGCTCAGCAACCACCCAGGCCCAGTTCCAGGGCTTTGAGTTGGTCCACTCAAAAGTCTACATTATCCTGGGCTGGAGAGATGGCTCAGCAGTTAAGAGCACTGACTGCTCTTCTGAAGGTCCTGAGCTCAAATTCCAGCACCCACATGGTGGCTCACAACTATCTGTAATGGGATCTGATGCCCTCTTCTGGTGTGTCTGAAGACACCTACGGTGTACTTACATATAATAAATAAATCTTTGGGTCAGAGCAAGCAGAGGTCCTGAGTTCATTTCCCAGCAACCACAAGATGGCTCACAACTATCTGCACAGCTACAGTGTACTCATATACATAAAACAAACAAAAAAATTCTACATTATCTGTGAACTATTAGGATGCTTGAAGGAGCCAGTCCTGCTGATTCAAAGCTGCATGTCACAGGGCAACAACAGAATAACCAGGAAGAGTCCTGGTGAGGATCCAATATGGATGGTGTTGCAGGAGCCAGAGACCTGGAACCAAATCAATGACTCATTGCAATGAACATGTGTGATCAGAGGGGAATACTGTGGGACACATCATGACATAGCCGAGCTTCCACAATGAGATGGATTCTATGCTTTGTTTTGTGTTTTTTATTTTCCTAGTTTGTTTGTTTTTTTTGGGGGGGGGAGTTACTAGGGCAGAGGGTAGATATAAAGGGACAGGAAGATGAGTGGGTTTAGGGTACGAGATATTAAACTCACAAAAAATCAATAAAATGTTTAAAAAACAAAATAAAACAACAACAATAACAACAACAAAAACTTCTTACTGCTGACTATACAGACAAATATTGCTTTTTGATCACAGCAAACTGTAAAAGGATAGTAAACTTGAAGCCAGGTGTAAACTTTAATGACTGACCCAGTTGGTTCATAGGATGCTTATGAAAATCATAAATGCTAAAGCAGACCTCTCATGAAAGGATCCCACCCTTACTCCTTCCACAGATCTTAAACAACCAATCAAGTGCTTGCCCCTTGGCCTCCCTTGAGCACTCAGACCCACAAACTGCAGATAGGAGAGGGCTACAGCTCAGCAAGAGCAAACAGCTGGACCAGAAGATTGAGGAGAACCACAAGGAACAGGGATACACAGCTCTCTCTGGATCCTGAAGAAGGAAGGAGAAAGAGAGGTTTCAGTGTGGGATCTCTCAGGACCTGAATATCTCCCCCTAAACATCCAGAACTTATATATAGCTTGAAACCCAAGAGAGTAGGCTCTAGAGGGCTAGGGTGCCTGGTTAGACTCTTCCAGAACACTCAGTACTGTTCATAACATACTCAAATACCAGGAGAGTGAGCAAATGGATGGATTCCCACCACTTCCCAGGTTCTGTGCTCTAAGATATTGCCAATAATAATAATAATGATAATGATAATAATGATAATAATAATAATAATAATAATAATAATAATAACAACAACAACAACAACAACAATAGAGAGCCTCCCCTATCCAGAGTCTTCCCTGGCCTTCTAGGCCATGCTACAAGCTTTCCCTTCTTCACCCAAGAGGATTCTGGGTATGAAACTTCTGAAAGCCTGTTGTTGAAGCAACATGTATTCTATACTAGCTGGTGTGAACTAGAGCTTACCTGTTGCTCTCAGCCTGCCTGGGCTGGACATGGACCATTTGGCCCAGATGGGCAGAATCTTTCTTGGTAGACTCTGTACCTGGGTAGGTGTCATGGTTTCCCTGGGACTGATCCAAATTCAAAATTCCTCTATGCAAATGCATAAGATCCCTGTGATCACTTCCCATACTTCCACTTCTGCCTCCAAAGACTTCTCATGGTTCCAGAAACCCTTCAGGGTGTCAGGGCTACTCTGACTGGTAATAGTTTTTTTCTGACATTGCTCACTGTTTCAGCCATTTCTGATGCACCGTTACTGAGGTACATGCCCCTGGCTTTACCAATGCTACTGTTCACTGTTCCAGACCTTCGCCATATGCACTGTCTATCATATTGCTTCTGGTAGGGAGCACCCCCTCTTCCATGTCATGAGGTTCCCCCACCAGCTCTGTCTCTAACACAGACACAGACTCACCTGAGATGCTGAAATCAATGTTGCCTATTTGAGCAGAACCATTATAGAAGCAATTGAAGTTGCTTTTCTTCCTTTGTGGGGAGTCCAGAAAAATTTGGTTATACCCTTTTTCACTTTGTGTTCTGACTTTGTGATATACTTCATAGCCTGGAATTAACACCTCCTCTTCACGAGGAAATGAGGAGAATTCTTTGATATTAACCCCCAAGCAGGTTCTGATGATAAATAGTGTCCCATGATCACTGAAAAATTCTGGAGAAAGAGCTACACTCTTAGTTAAAGATGAAGAACTGAACTGCCCGAATCGCACAGAGCCCATCCCAGGGTAATGAAACTTGGTCTTAGAGCCTCGGTAAACTGAATGACAATCCTGGTTATTCAAAACCTGAAGAGCTCTTGTTAGGTAGTAATGGAAGGCCTTGTAGTGGAAGTTACCAGGATTTTTCTTGAATTCTCTAACAGCTCTGTTAAAATGTACAGCAAGGTTCCCAGTGTAGGCTAAGAAAGCTGTTCCATGGAAATCATGGAAACCTTCTGGATAACTTGTACTGTTTTTGATCTCCTTCCATCTTTTCTCTGCTTTTTCCCACTCAAGTTTTAATTCCTCATTCTTGCTGAAGTCTTCCTCTAAAAACCCAGGTGCCTTTTCCTCCATTTCTTTGACACAGCCCTCATACTGATCATCAAATGCATTGGGAGCCATGTCTAGCATGGAAGCCCCTGTCAGGCCAGTCACCTGAAAGAAAGAAACAGGGTCCCCTGTTACTCACTAAGATTGCTAAGTTACCAGCATGTGCTGAATGCTGCGGAGCCTGCAGCGCGAGATGGCACATACGCCAACCTCACACATGGCTTGGGAATGGACACAATCTCATTACATCATAAGAA
>NW_022196904.1:90536357-90536641 GCF_008632895.1 Mastomys coucha
GGCCTGTGAGAGACCCTGTCTTTACAAAACTGATGGACAGTGCCTGAGGAAAGAGAGCAGAGGTTGTCTACATGCATGGTTCCACATGCATGTACTCACATGTGCAAGCACATACATGAGTAGGTGCCATGTACACACCTAAAGAAAAGGAAAAAGAAAGGTAATAGACCAACACAACCTGCCTTAATTAGAGTTGTGTCTTATGGATGTTCATTGTTGTCACTGCTTCTTGAGGGTGGAGATTTAAAGTGTCCCCTGAGTCGCAGGTAAAGGACTGAAGAGGA
>NW_022196904.1:90536651-90539149 GCF_008632895.1 Mastomys coucha
TGGCTCCTCCTCAGCTTGGTTTCTCCTGCCCGAGTCTTTAGGGAACATTGTAGAGCCAACAGACTGAGGAGTTCTGCACTGTGGTGAAGGTTCCCACCTCTCTACACCCTGAACTTTAAACAATTATTCAATACTGTAGAAGAACTATAGTCAGCTATATAAGAGCTGAGCACAGTGTCGCCTTTGTTTGCACACAGTCACCTCTCTCAGGGACATCAGTTTTACTTCAATTTTCTGTCAAGATAGATTAGACATCCCAGGATAGTGGCACCCAGCACATGAGAGGCAGAGGCAACTCTGCCAGTTGCAGGCCAGCCTGGTCTATGTAGTGAGTTCCTGGTCAGCCAGGAATCCAGTGTCACTTCCTTCCTCAAATAAAACATTGAATGAGAGGTTATCCACAATTAATTCCTTGTTCCCCCCAAATCTGTGTTAGCCTTGGCATCAAAAACAAATAACAACAGTATCAACAACTCAAACAAAGGGATGTCTGAAGGGATGGCTCATCAAGCACTATTCTTTTAGAGCAGAACCCTCAGTTCCAGCTCAAGAAGCTAACAACTGGGGCTGGCGAGATGGCTCAGTGGGTTAAGAGCACCGACTCTTCTTCTTGAAGGTCCAGAGTTCAAATCCCAGCAACCACATGGTGGCTCACAACCACCCATAATGAGATCTGATGCCCTCTTCTGGTGCATCTGAAGACAGCTACAGTGTACTGCACTCAAGTGTACACAGAAAGACACACACACATGCTTAATTAAAATAGAAATAAGGGCTAGAGAGGCAATGCAGGGATTAAGACCACTGGTTGCTCTTCTAAAGAACCATTTTTAAAAACCCATCACCTACATATTGGTTCACAACTGTGTGTAAATCTTGTCCTAGTTGTAGCTGACATTCTCTTTAGGCTTCTAAGGGCTCTGCAATCCTGTGGGGGCACAGAGGTAAACACAAAATAACCATATGTGTAAAGATAAATAAAAATTACAAAATAAAATTTAAAACAAAAACTTTCATGTGTGAAAGATATAAATGTAAAAGTTTTCACTTAAAATATTTAAATTATAAGCTGAAGATGTATCTCAGTCAGTAAAGGGGCAATCTGGTACCCAGGAATTCCTGAATTGAATCTCACCACAGCCTTATTACTAGCTGTGGTGGCACAAGCTGTAATTCCAGCTCCTCAGAAGTAGAGACAGGACCATCAGTTGTTCAGGTCACCCTTGACTATAATAAGTATCAGGACATCATGAGGCCCTTGTCTCAAAACATGAAAACCATGTCATCTGGGGTGGCACACACCTTTACTCCCAGCATTCAGGAGGGAGAAGCAGGTGGATCTCTGTGAGTTCCAGGCTGGCCTGATCTACACAGCAAGCTCTGGACAAACAGGACTACACTACATAGTGAAACCCTGTCTTAAAACAAACACACACAGACACACACACAAATATTTAATGCAATACATATTGATATCTGACATATAATCCTAAATAACTATTAATTTAATTATTTCATCAATTTCTACCTACATAGAAACAACTACTTTCATTAATTTCAATATGCTCCTATCAATTTCTTCAGCAAAGTTGTAAAACCTTACATATCCTTCTTTAAGAAGTCTGAAGACTCACATTATCCTCCCTAAATTCATAAAGTCCTCCTGTATAAACCAGGCATGACTCAACACACCTGTAATCTCAATTCTTGGGAGGTAGAGGCAGAGACATCCCAAGTCCCAGGCCATTTTAGGATGTAATAAAAGTCTAAAAGCAAAAAGAGGTAATAGAAAACAGAGGGCAGCAATAGAAACACAGGCGGTTTCCTCTGGCCTTGTGTACAGACCAGAGCCATTTAGGATCCCACTACTTCCTCATAATGGTTCCTAAAGTTTGGTTGTATAAGAGGTTCTCTGGAAACTTGTCATCAACAGAGATTCCTGCATCCCAGGCTCAAAGTTGTGCATTTATTATTTCTAATGGGCTTCCTGCTAATTTCTGACAGTTTGCTTGTTTAAATTCATTTATTTTTATTTGAGGTGCATTGGTGTTTTGCCTTCGTGCATGTCTGTGTGAGAGTGTCAGATCCTCTGGAATTGGAGTTACAGACAGGTTTGAGCTGCTATGTAGGTGCTGGGAATAGAACCTGGATCCTCCAGAGAGCAGCCAGTACCCCAAACTGCTGAACCATCTCTCCAGCCCCAGTTTGCTTGTTTTATTTTTTTACTTTTACTATGTATGTGTGTGCATGTCTGGGATGAGGTGGGGAGTATGTGCAGTTGGGGACAGGTGCCCTCTCAGGCCAGAGGTGTCATCCTCTGGAGCTGCAGATACAGGCTCTTGTGGGACATCCGACACAGTGTAAACTGAACTCTGATCCCCTGCAAGAGCAAGCACAGGCTCTTAACCACAGAGTCTTCTCACCAGACTGCAGTAGGCTTTAAGGAAGTACTACCCAGCATGAGATTTCAACTGATTGGTGCTGATGATTAAACCCAG
>NW_022196904.1:90539788-90547731 GCF_008632895.1 Mastomys coucha
CTAAAACAAAGAATAAGCCGATGTTCTCAGCATGCAGGAGATCTGGTGCAGGAGGACCTTGTGTTCTGTGTTAGACTGGGCTACACAGCAAGAGCTTACCTTTAAAACTCTTAAATTAAAAATAAATAAATAGCCAGGCAATAGTGATGCACACCTTTAATCCCAGCATTTGGGAAGCAGAGGCAGGTTGATCTCTTTAAGTTTGAGCCCAGCATGATCTACAAAGATTGTTCTAGTACAGCCCAGGCTACAAAAAGAAACCCTGTCTCAAAACCTGCCCTCTCCCCCCCCCCAAAAAAAAGATGACTAAAGCAAAAGAGAAGAGGATAGAAGGTAATGTTTGCATGGAGTTAGGAGGAAATGGCATTGATTAAGGATATCCATGTTCTGGCTTGAAAACCCAGCAAGAACAGGAAGGAAAAGGTCTATATAAATAAGAGACTGACTATGTACCTGGATGCCTATTGCATCCTGCAGAACCTGGGAGGTAAACTTCATTATATTTTTAAATTTCTAGAAACATTCATAGCCTCATGCCTCTCCTGCCATTCTCTAGATTTCATCTACCTTTTCTATCTCCAACCTGGGCTACTTCTTATCCAGAACTGCTTCTGACTTTCAGACATGGACCCCACTGCTACACTCACCCCAGTCCTCAGATTTTTCTCAATTCCCCTCCACCTTAAAGACCCTTCCCCTTCACAGGTCAGAGTTCAGAGTTGTTAGGTACCTGAGATGATGTTCGGCAGCTGGGTCTCTGTCCTCTTCTAAAAGCAAGTGTCGCAGAAGGCAGTGCTGGGGCTCTTTCATCCTGTGGACAAGTGCTTTCACTTTCAGGTTAGGGTTGTAAGGACATCCAGGTAGCTTCTGAACAACTAAATTAGGTAAGTTGTATTTGTTACTATGCCTTTTCCACACTCGTCACTTTTTTGTTCTAAGATTTTTAACTTTGTTTCTCTGTAAGACAAGGTCCCATTAGCCCAGACTGGCCTCTAACTTGCTGTGTAGCTGTTGATAACCTGTGTGTTGTGTCGATAATGGAGAAGCAGATGTTGGTTGACTTTTGCTGTATACACCCGCTCTACAAATTATGTTGTGGTTGTTCACACCTTAATCCTAGCACTTGGGAAGCTGAGGCAGAAGAATATCTATGAATTTGAGACCAGCTGGGACTACATAGACCCTGGCAGCAAAATAAAACGACTACCATATCTCTGAGCCCTTTAGGGGACCTAGGGAAAGGTGAAGAGAAGTGACCAATTTTAAAGCTCATTTTTGAATCCTTAGTTGCTCCTGGCTACAAATTTCTCATATGACTAGAGCATAAGAACAAAGTGTTGGGGCTGGAGAGATGGCTTAGTGGGTAGGAGCACCGACTGCTCTTCTGAAGGTCATGAGTTCAAATCCTAGCAACCACATGGTGGCTCACAACCACCCGTAATGAGATCTGACGCCCTCTTCTGGAGTGTCTGAAGACAGCTACAGTGTACTTACATATAATAGATAAATAAATAAAACTTTAAAAGAAGAAGAAGAAGAAGAAGAAGAAGAAGAAGAAGAAGAAGAAGAAGAAGAAGAAGAAGAAGAAGAAGAAGAAGAAGAAGAAGAAGAAAATCTTGGCCTTAGAATTTCCCCTGGGAACCACCTGCTTCTTTCAATCCTAGATCCTTACAATGAAGTCATCCTCTTCCTTGGTCTTTAGACCTAGAGACCAGATGGCATTGTATATAGAAAACACAGTAACAGATCAGATGGCCAAAAGCCTATAACCTTCTTTTCTACCATGTGTAGAATAGACTAAGAGAGAGAAAGAGAGAGAGAGAGAGAGAGAGAGAGAGAGAGAGAGAGAGAGAGAGAGAGCAGTTTCACTGAAGCAATACCCTGGGACCTTTTGTGCATCCAGCTTTCGACAGTGAACTTCACATAAATAGAACTTGGAAGATGGTATGCTCGTGCTGGTGTATATTTGGAGGGAACTCAGTTTCTTGGAACCTACAAGTGAGAAATTTAGCTTCCTTCTCTTATTTCCTCTTCCCTATTCTCCTCCCTCCAACACCTCCTCCTCCTCTTCCCTGCCCTTTTTGGTTACAGGGTTTTGCTATGTTACCCAGGTTGATGATGGGAGCCAGACACACAGTGGGTGACTAGGTGCAGGAGAATGCTATTCGGGTGCTTCAGTGGTGCAGACAACTAGATTGTAAGAAGTTCACACTGAATTCGGCTCAACCCTAGTCTGTCTGACCATCAGAACTTTTGATCTGCCTTGCATGCCTTCTTGCTCTGGACTTCCTCAGAGGGGCATCCTTTTATAACTTGGGGTGAAGAGGAATCTGAAGGAGGAGTTCCTCTTGGTAGTGGTGTTCTTGGAGGACCAGTTGGTGCATCTATTTATGTGCTGAGACCAGCTTGGACTCCACAAAGCCCTACAGATCCAGCGTCTTAAACATTAGATGCCTAAAATGAAATGTGTCATTGTGAAATATCAATGTCCCATTAAAGTAAAAGTTGAAACCCAAGGGAATCCAGAAAGGGTATCCTAAGAGTTGGATAGATGGAAATCTTTCCACTCTACAGCACTGTTTATTTCTTAAGGCTAAGACATAGAAGCCCTCAGGAAACTCTCTTGATTACTTTTCATGTGGGAAAATGCACAACCCCAGCATTTTTACCTAATGGTCCAGACGGCAGCCTGTGGGGTGGAAGTCCATCCCACCTGCCTGCACCGGTGGTCCAGACGGCAGCCTGTGGGGTGGAAGTCCATCCCACCTGCCTGCACCGGTGGTCCAGACGGCAGCCTGTCGGGTGGAAGTACATCCAGCCTGCCTGCACTGGTGGTCCCTTGAGGTGTATGGAGCCTTTAGACTGGAGCTTGCAAGGATTCTTTAGGTTCTAAGAGAAAAAGCCAATGGCCAGACCATTCAGAATCCTCAGGAGGATCTGGGTAGTCACCTTTGTTGTCAAGGACACAAGCTGACAAAGAGGGAGAAATACTGAAGAGTGAGTCTGAAGAACTGTGGTCAGATATTTGAGGGAAACTGGAAGAACTGAAAATCTGCTGAGTGCTGAAGGTCAGGTTATGGTGGCACAGGCCAGCATTTATGGGGCAGAGGCAGGTAGGTCTCTTTATGCTCTAGGCCTGCCTGGTTTACATAGCAGTTCCAAGCCAGCTAGCACCACACAGTGAAGCCATGTCTCCAAAAGACAAAAGAGTTGACAATTTGGGCATATTAAGGAGATTCAGTCCAATTTATAGGCAGATGCCAAAACCGTTTGCTCCATAGCTAAAGTTAACTTTATAAGGTAGAATATGTGTATATATCAATGATCCACAAATGATAATGGAAGAAATAATGGAAAGACCATTAATAATGACTAACTGTTTTAAAATGGAGTCTACACAGCCCAGGCTGGCCTTGATGTTACAATGTACTGGGGTGGGGAGCAGTAACTAAGTTCTCGGTCTTCTTGCCTTCACCTCTGAAGTGCTGGCATCTTAGGAGTGTGTCTTAGCTAAAGCTCTCTCTCATCAACTCTGTAAATAAGCCCACACAACTTAGTTCACTGTACTCCTGACATATAAATTCTTCCTATGAGTTTCTTTTGTTTTGCTTTCTACAAATATCTCTGTTCATTCAGTTGCACCCTAAACTCTCCTCTTTTGTATTCTGAAACAGCTTGTCATTTTACCTTAATCATTTCCTTCACAGAAGCACTTCCTGGATGCCTTATCTACAGAATTCAATTCATGTGGTGTGGTGTGGTGTGTTTGTGTGTGTGTGTGTGTGTGCGTGTGTGTGTGTGTTCTGACCCTCTGTTTGCACAGTATACTCACAGACACATGAGCATATGGATGCCAGGGGCTAATGTCAGTTCTATTGTCCCCCACATTTTATTTACCTGAGCCAATCTGTCACTAAGCCTTTGAAACATCCTTTGTTTGCTCTATGGTCTATGGAGGCTACGTGTAAGTTTCCAGGGAGGGGTGCAGAAGAGACCAACCAGCTGTCCTGGAATGTCAAGTACCACCTAAGCAGATGAAGCCCCTACCTCTCCTCAGCCACAGGTGTTGCTCTTGGGCCCCTGAGCTCTTCAAAAGAGCCTGGGTAAATGCTGTGGGAGAGATGGCTTTCTGCCTCTTTGAACCAAACAAAATTAGCACATTATTGTTCATCTGTATAGTCTTGAGAATCATCTATGATAGCCATATTTGAAGTTTTGAGTTAATTAAGTTATTAAGTATACAGCAAGCCAAAGTAAAAGAGTACATGTCAAATGGCAGTCAGGTAGATAGGTAGATGGGTGGATGGATAGATAGATGTTAGATAGATAGATAGATAGATAGATAGATAGATAGATAGACAGATAAGATAGATAGATAGATAGATAAGATAGATAAGATAGATAGAGATAGACAGAAAAACATAATCAAAATGGATGTTCAAAATATCCACTAGAAATCAGCTGGAGAAACCCCATTGAGGCCCTGTAGAAATCAAACTCTCAACATAAACATTAAACTTCGTTTATTTTAACAGGGCTAAGAATGGAAAGTCTAACACATAAAAGGAAGGGCTGAAGAAATGGCTTATCAGAAAACATAACTTTGGTTCCTAGGACCCATGTTGGATGGCTCATAACCACCTTTAACACTCCATCTCCTAGAGATCTGATGTCCTCTTCTGTCTCCATGTGCAGGGAGTACACAATACACATACACACACACACACACACACACACAGAGAGAGAGAGAGAGAGAGAGAGAGAGAGAGAGAGAGAGAGAGAGAGAGAGAGACAGACAGACAGACAGACAGACAGACAGACAGAGACAGAGACACAGAGACACAGAAACAGAGAATGAATTAAATTAAATATGAAAGAAGGGTACTAGATATCATGAAAATGTGCAGCAGGTTTCACAAAGCCAGAAGAAAACATTTTTCCATGGAGACACACTGTTCAAAGGGATAGCTTTGTTGTGCCATGTATACATGTAACATTATGCTTTCATGTGTGATTGGCCACAAAAGGGCAGTTATGAAGGATGACTGACCTATTGCATTGTTTGCAGTAGGGTGTCCAGGCAGTTCAATGCAGACAGGGCTGCAGGTTTCTAAGTGCGTTCTTGGGAAAGGTAGCTTGAGCCAGGAAAAGGGTCCTGGCTGCTAAACTTTTCTACTCTTGTGAGCCTCGGACCCAGGGGCCATGCTTTGGCTGTTGGATGAGATCGTAGGGACCTGGGCTTCTTTATTCATCATGACTCCTCTATCCTATGGCAGGGTTTATTCCATGGTCATAGGGGTCATCTATCTTCCAAGAAGCATGAGAAAATAGAGCAACAACCTGTCTCTTGGGAGTGAGGTCTGAAACTTGGTCACATAGCTATACCTAACCCTAAGGGAGGCAAAAGGCTCAGGTTCAGTCACTAGCACCACAAACCTCTGCCTGGCCTCTGCATGCAGTGTGTCTCATCTACATCCATTGGACAGTTATCTCTAGGACCAGGAAGCTAAGGTGTGGCCAGGGTGAAATTACAGCAATAAGTGTTGGCTGGCTGGCTGGCTGGCTGGTTGGTTAGTTGGCTAGCTGGCTGGCTGGCTGGCTGGCTGGCTGGCTGGTTGGTTGGTTGGTTGATTGGTTGATTGGTTGGTTGGCTGGTTGTTTGTTTGGTTGTTGATGTGTCTATTTGTTTGTTTTGAGACAGGTCTCAACCTAGCCCAGGCTGGCCTTGCGCATACTATATAGCTAAGGATGACCTTAAACTCCTGATCTCTTGCCTCACCACCCACATGCTGGGATTACAAGTGCTCATCACCAAACCCAACTTTATTTTCAGTAGTTGCTTTTTTTGTTGTTATTGTTGCTGGTTTTCTCGTGTCTCATTCATTTGTTTGGTTTGGTTTTTGGTTTTGTTACAAGGTTTCACGCTATAGGCCACTCCGGGCTGGAATTCAGTATGTATCACATGCTGGCCTCAAATTTGAATGCTGAAATGACAGGCATCCTACCATTCCAAAGTCTATTTTAATAGACAAAGAGTGTCAGTAAAAAGTAATTATCCAGGTAATTATTATGAGGCATAAATATTTTTCATTCCTCAGCAAATAAAAAGCAGTTGTAAAACCACCCGCCAATATGAAACTGAACTTACATAAAAGCATGATACATGTAACAATTACACCAAAACAGTCGAATACAAGAAGCTGTATTTGAGCAAGAAAATACCATTAGATGGTAACTCAAGTCTAAAGGCAAAGTGAAGGGTCCTAGAAACAGCAGATGTACAGCTTATTACAACAGACTGGGTAAATATATTTTGTCTTTCCTTTAGCATTTCTGAAAGACATAGATTGTATTAGGCAATAATTATAACACTATTGTTGGGTCTTAAAGGGAAACAATAAATATCAATTATGGCCCTGGGACCAGCTGCACAGTAGGAGTTTCGGCTCTGTCCCCGATTCCCCTGCACTCCAGAGATGACAGCTGCAAAGATACTATGATGGATTTGACTTAACAGAGGGTGTCAGAGGAGCTGAAGTGCTTTCCCTCCAGCAAGAGCTACATAGTGAGGCTTGGGTTTAAAAAAAAATAGTCCTAAGATACAGCTCAGGTAGTAGGGCGCCTTTTTAGCACAGCATGTGTAGATCCTACACTCACAAACGTGGCACACAAAAGTGCTAGAAAATCACTGTGCTTGTGTAACAACTCTGAATGATGGAAGAAAGCACTTGGTAATAAACACTTTCCCAAGCTGGGCATTGTGGCACACACCTTTAATCTCAGAACTGTGAAAGCAGGGGCAGGTGGATCTCTGTGAGTTTGAGGCCAGCCTAGTCTATAAAGTAAGTTGTAGGACAGCCAGGACTACACAAAGAAACTCTGTCTCAAAAAATAGATAGATAGATAGATAGATAGATAGATAGATAGATAGATAGATAGATAGATAAACTGACAGATAGGCTTTCCCCTTTTTTCATTGGATGGTTAATGTTCTTTCATTAAATAGTGCCCAATAAAAATAAAATCACTCACAGTAGCCAGTTCAATAAGACATCACTAATCTTGCCTCATTTTTTGTATTTTCTCTTATCATGACCCTTACTTTCTGGAATGAAACCCACAAATAAATTATTTGAATGTAAATATTTGCTTTGAGCTCTCTACTTTCATGGAACCCGAGCTAAACAATTAACTATTTATTTATTTGTTTCTTTACATTATAAATATCCCCCTTCCCAGTCTCCCCTCTGCAACACTCCACCATCCCTTCCCCTTTGCCTCTATGAAAGTGCTCCTCCCCCTAATAACCCACTCCTGCCTCACCGATCTAGCATCCCCCACCCCATACTGGAAGATCAAGCCTCCACAGGACCAAGGGCCTCCCCTCCCACTGATGCCAGATAAGGTCATCCTCTGCTACATATGTAGCTGGAGCCATGAATCCCTCCATGTATACTCTTTGGTTGGTGGTTCAGTTCCTAAGAGCTCTGTGTGGTCCTGTTAGCTGAAGTCTTGAAAATGAAGAATAAGATGAGGACTGTAGGCTCAGGCTCTAGTTCAGTGGTAGAACATTTGCCTAGCATGTATGAAGTCCTCAGTTAAATTCCCAATAGCAAACAAGTAAATATAATGGTGACTATGCAAAAACAAACAAACACACAAACAAATAGGTGTTTGTTATATAGAGAAAGTGAGACTAAGGAAGCTGGCAATAAAAAATACTGATTTGGTTAGACTTGGACTTCTGAGTGAAATTTAAGTTTTTCTTTTTTATGATATTCTGAGTTGGCTCTATTACAAATATTGAAAGTATTGTCTTCCTTCTGGTCTGTCTTAGTCAGGGTTTCTATTTCTGCACAAACATCATGACTAAGGAGCAAGTTGGGGAGGAAAGGGTTTATTTAGCTTACTTCCACATTGCTGTTTATCACAAAGGAAGTCAG
>NW_022196904.1:90547847-90587045 GCF_008632895.1 Mastomys coucha
GCAGAGGCCATGGAGTGATGTTCCTTACTGGCTTGCCTTCCCTGGCTTGCTCAGCCTGCTCTCTTATAAAACCCAAGACTTCCAGCCCAGGGATGGCAGCACCCACAAGGGACCCTACCCCCTTGATCACTAATTGAGAAAATGCCCCACAGCTGAGTCTCATGGAGGCACTTCCCCAACTGAAGCTCCCTTCTCTGTGATAACTCCAGCCTGTGTCAAGTTGACACACAAAACCAGCCAGTACTGCTGAGCTGCACACACTCCCACAAAGCCCAGAGGAAGCTGGACTCCCAGGAACTCTAACACACCCAGAATCATAGGTGAGGAGGCCACAAAATATGTCCCAACACCGGGAGTTACTAGGACCCCTGGGGGATCCAGGGAAGCAGGAACCCCTGCCCAGCCAGTGGCACAGGGTTCCTTCCAGTCTGAGCCAGTGCCCTGAGCAGACCTTGGGCCCTAGCTCCACACCAAGTCCCACAACACCCAGAGGAAGCTCCACTCCCAGGTGCTCTAACATGCCCAGGATCATAGGATCACAGGATCTCAGGAGCTTGCTTATACCAGGATTTCAGGATCCCAGAGGCAGCTTGACTTCCAGGAGCTCTTATACCCAGGATCGCAGGATCACAGAATCACAGAAACACCTGGATTCTGAGGAGTTCTGACACAACCAAGATAACAGGAAGGACAGGCTCCAGTTAGAGACAGTGAGTGCAGGTAGCACTAGAGATAACCAGATGGCAAGAGGCAAGCATAAGAACAAAAACAACAGAAACCAAGGTTACTTGGTATCATCAGAACCCAGTTCTCCCACCATAGTGAGTCCTGGATACCCCATCATGCTGGAAAAGCATGATTCAGATTTAAAGTCATTTCTCAAGATGATGATAGAGGACTTTAAGAAGGACATAAATAACTCCCTTAAAGAAATAGAGGAGAACACAGGTAAACAGGTAGAAACCCTTAAAGAGGAAACACAAAAATCCCTTAAAGGATTACAGGAAAACACAACTAAACAGGTGAAGGAATTGAACTAAACCATCCAGGATCTAAAAATGGAAGTAGAAGCAATAAAGAAACCAACAAAGAGAGACTACCCTGGAAATAGAAAACCTAAAAAAGAGATCAGGAATCATAGATGCAAGCATCACCAACAGAATACAAAAGATAGAAGAGAGAATCTCGGGTGCAGAAGATATCATAGAAAACATTGACATAACAGTCAAAAAAATTCAAAAAGCTAAAAGCTCCTAACCCAAAAAATCTAGGAAATCCAGGAAGCAATGAGAAGACCAAACCTAAGGATAATAGGTATAGAAGAGAGTGAAGATTCCCAACTTAAAGGGTCAGTAAATATATTCAACAAAATTATAGAAGAAAACTTCCCTAACCTAAAGAAAGAGATGCCCATGAACATACAAGAAGCCTATAGAACTCCAAATAGACTGGACCAGAAAAGAAATTCCTCCCATCACATAGCAATCAAAACACCAAATGCACAAAACAAAGAAAGACTATTAAAAGCAGTAAGGGAAAAAGGTCAAGTAACATACAAAGGCAGACCTATCAGAATTACACCAGACTTCTCATGAGAGACTATAAAAGCCAGAAGATTCTGGACACATGTCGTCCAGAAACTAAGAAAACACAAATGCCAGCCCAGGCTACTATACCCAGCTAAACTCTCAATTAACATAGAGAAACCACGGTATTTCATGACAAAAACAAATTTATACAATATCTTTCCACAAATCCAGCCCTACAAAGGATAATAGATGGAAAACTCCAACACAAAGAGCAAAACTACACCTTAGAAAAAGCAAGAAAGTATCTTCCAACAAACTCAAAAGAAGGTAGCCATGCAAACATAATTCCACCTCTAATAACAAAAATAACAGGGAAGCAACAATCACTTTTCCTTAATATCTCTTAACATCAATGGACTCAATTCCCCAATTAAAAAAACATAGACTCTCAGACTGGGTACATAAATAGGACCCAACATTTTGCTGCATACCTGAAACACACCTCAGTGACAAAGACAGACACTATCTCAGAGTAAAAGGCTGGAAATTTTCCAAGCAAATAGTCTCAAGAAACAAGCTGGAGTAGCCAGTCCAATATTGAATAAAATTGTTTCAACCAAAAGTTATCAAAAAAGATAAGAAGGACACTACATACTGGTCAAAGGAAAAATCTACCAAGATGGACTCTCAATTCTGAACATCTATGCTCCAAATGCAAGGGCACCCGCATTCATAAAAGAAACTTTACTAAATCTCAAAGCACACATTGCACCTCATAGTGGAAGACTTCAATACCCCACTCTCAACAATGAACAGATCATGGAAACACAAACTAAACAGACACACAATAAAACTAACAGACGTTATGAATCAGATGGATTTAACAGATATTTATAGAGCATTTCATCCTAAAACAAAAGAATATACCTTCTTCTCAGCACCTCCTGGTACCTTCTCCAAAACTGACTATATAATTGGTCACAAAACGGGCCTCAGCAGATACAAGAAGATTGAAGTAATCTCATGCATCCTATCAGATCACCACGGACTAAGGCTAGTCTTCACTAACACAGAAACAATGGAAATCCCACATATACATGGAAACTGAACAATGTTCTACTCAATGATAACTTGGTCAAGGAAGAAATAAAGAAAGAAATTAAAGACTTTTTAGAATTTAATAAAAATGAAGGCACATCATACCAAAACTTATGGGACACAATGAAAGCAGTGCTAAGAGAAAAACTCATAGCTCCAAATGCCTATAAAAAGAAACTGGAGAGAGCATACCCGAGCAGCTTGACAGCACATCTGAAAGCTCTAGAACAAAAAGAAGCAAATACACCCAAGAGGAGTAGAAGGCAGGAAATAGTCAAACCAGGGCTGAAATCAAGAAAGTAGAAACAAAAAGAACTAGTTGGTTCTTTGAGAAAATCAACAAGATAGAGAAACTGTAGCCAGACTAACCAGAGGGCACAGAGACAGTATCCAAATTAATAAAATCAGAACTGAAAAGGGAAACATAACAACAGAAACCGAGGAAATTCAAAAAATCATCAAAATTTTATTACAAAAAGCCTATACTCAACAAAACTGGAAAATATGGGTGAAATTAACAATTTTCTAGACAAATGCCAGGTACCAAAGTTAAATCAGGATCAGATAAACCACCTAAACAGTCCCATAACCCCTTAAAGAAATAGCAGCAGTCATTAAAAGTCTCCCAACAAAAAAAAAAAAAAAAAAAAAATAGCCCAGGACCAGATGGTTTTGGTACAGAATTCTACTAGACCTTCAAAGAAGACATAATACTAATTCTCTTCAAACTATTCCACAAAATAGAAACAAAAAGAACACTACCCAATTCATTCTATGAAGCCACAATTACACTTATACCTAAACCACACAAAGACCCAACAAAGAAAGAGAACTTCAAACCAATTTCCCTTATGAATATCAATGCAAAAATACTCTATAAAATTTTCACAAAGCAAATCCAAGAACACATCAAAACAATCATCCACCATGATCAAGTAGGCTTCATCCCAGGGATGCAGGGATGGTTCAATATATGGAAATCTATCGACGTCATCCACTATATAAACAAACTCAAAGAAAAAAACTACATGATCATCTCATTAGATGCTGAGAAAACATTTGACAAAATCTAACACCCCTTCATGGTAAATGTCTTGGAAAGATCAGGAATTCAAGGCACATATTTAAACTTAGTAAAAGCAATATAAAGCAAACTAGTAGCCTATCAAACTAAATGGAGAGAAACTTAAAGTAATCCCACTAAAATCAGGGACTAGACAAGGCTGCCCACTCTCTCCCTACCAATGCAAGATTGTACTTGAAGTCCTAGCCAGAGCATTTAGACAACAAAAGGAGGTCAAAGGGATACAAATTGGAAAGGAAGAAGTCAAAATATCACTGTTTGCAGATGATATGATAGTATATTTAAGTGACCCCAAAAATTCCACCAGAGAATTCCTAAACCTGATAAACAACTTCAGCAAAGTGGCTGGATATAAAATTAACTCAAACAAATCAGTAGCCTTCCTCTACTCAAAGGATAAACAGGCTGAGAAAGAAATTAGGGAAACTACACCCTTCATAGTAGTCACAAATAATATAAAATACCTTGGTGTGACTCTAACCAAGCAAGTGAAAGATCTGTGCGACAAGAACTTCAAGTCTCTGAAGAAAGAAATCAAAGAAGATCTCAGAAGATGGAAAGATCTCCCATGCTCATGGATTGGCAGGATTTAATATTGTAAAAAATGGCCATCTTGCTGAAAGCAATCTACAGATTCAATGGAATCCCCATCAAAATTCCAGCTCAATTCTTCATAGAGTTAGAAAGAACAATTTGCAAATTCATTTGGAATAACAAAAAAATCCAGGATAGCAAAAACTATTCACAACAATAAAAGAACTTCTGGGGAAATCATCATCCCTGACCTCAAGCTGTACTATAGAGCAATAGTGATAAAAACTGTATGTTATTGATACAGAGGCAGCCAGAAAGATCAGTGGAATAGAATTGAAGACCCAGAAATGAACCCACACACCTATGGTCACTTGATCTCTGACACAGGAGCTAAAACCATCCAGTGGAAAAAAGACAGCATTTTCAACAATTGGTGCTAGTTCAATTGGCAGTCAGCATGTACAAGAATGCAAATTGATTCATTCTTATCTCTTTGTACAAAGCTCAAGTCCAAGTGGATCAAGGACCTCCACATAAAGACAAATACACTGAAACTAGTAGAAGAGAAAGTGGAGAAGAGCCTCGAATACATGGGCACAGGGAAAAGTTCCTGAACAGAACACCAATGGCTTATGCTCTAAGATCAAGAATTGACAAATTGCAAAGCTTCTGTAAGGCAAAGGACACTGTCAATAGGACAAAATGGCAACCAACAGATTGGGAAAAGATCTTTGACAATCCTACAACCAATAGAGGGCTAATAGCCAATATATACAAAGAACTCAAGAAATTAGACTCCAGACAATCAAATAACCCTATTTTAAAAATTGGGTATGGAGCTAAACAAAGAATTCTCAACTGAGGAAACTCAAATGATTGAGAAGCACCTAAAGAAATGTTCAACATCCTTAGAAGCACCTAAAGAAATGTTCAACATCCTTAGTCATCAGGGAAATGCATATCAAAGCGACCCTGAGATTCCACCTCACATCAGTCAGAATGGCTAAGATCAAAAACTCAGGTGACAGCAGAGCTGGTGAGGAGGAGAGGAACACTCCTTCTTTGTTGGTGGGATTGAAAGCTAGTGCAACCACTCTAGAAATCAGTTTGGTGGGTCCTCAGAAAATTGGACATATTATTACCTGAGGACCTAGCTCTACCATTCCTGGGCATACACTAAAAAGATGCTCCAATATATAACAAGGACACATGCTCTACTATGTTCATAGGAGCCTTATTTATAATAGCCTGAAGCTGGAAAGAACCCAAATGTCCCTCAACACAGGAATGGATACAGAAAATGTGGTACTTTTACACAATGGAGTACTACTCAGTTATTAAAAACAAGGACTAAATGAAATTCTTAGGCAAATGGATGGAACTAGAAAATATCCTAAGTGAGGTAATCCAATCGCAAAAGAACACACATGGTATGCACTCTCTGGTAAGTGGATATTAACCCAAAGCTCAGAAGATACAATCAGAAGATTACCCAAGATACAATTCACAAACCACATGAAGCTCAAAAAGAAGGAAGACCTTCGGTGGTGGCTTTGGTCTTTCTTAGAAGGGGTAACAAAATACTCACGGGGCAAATAAGGAGACAAAGTATAGAGCAGAGACTAGAGGAAAGGCTCTCCAGAGACTGCCCCACCTGGGGAATCCTTCCTATATGGAGTCACCAAACGCAGACACTATTGTGGATGCCAAGAAGTGCATGGTGACAAGAAGAGCCTGATATAGCTGTGTCTAGAGAGACTCAGCCAGAGCCTGACATATACAGAGGCGGATGCTTGCAGCCAACCATTGAACTGATTACAGGGTCCACAAAGGAGGAGTTGGAGAAAGAACTGAAGAAGCTGAAGGGGTTTGCAACCCCATAAGAAGAACAACAATATCAACCAACCAGAGCTCCCAGGGTCTAAACCACCAACCAAGGAGTACACATGGAGGGGCCCATGGCCCCAGCTGAATATGTAGCAGAGGATGGCCTTGTCAGGCATCAATGGGAGAAGAGGCCCTTGGTCCTGTGAAGGCTCAATGCCCCAGTGTGAGAGAATGCCAGGGGAGGCAGGAGTGGGAAGGTGGGAGGGGAACACCCTCATAGAAGCAGAAGGGGGTACAGGGGGACTCTGGGGGGATCAGGAAAGGGGATAACATTTGAAATGTAAATAAAATATGAAATTAAAAAATAAAATGCCATTGAAATATTTAAAAAAGAAAAGAAAAAACTGAATAAAGTATGAATTCAGTGGAAAGAAAAAAGAAAGTATTGTCTTTAACTCTGTGTTATACCTGACTCTAAGCCACAGAGAGAAACCACAGGTCAAGTTCATGGAGGTTTGCACACTCAGAATTGTGGGCAAAGGAGAACATTTCTGACCTGTTCTTTTCCTTCCCCAATTTCATTCTTCAGATTGAAATTAGTGTTTCCACAGTATAAAGGAAAGTGTCCTGGTTCCTATCCCAGAAGTCTACTGATCTCTGGGAAGTCAGCTGAGAGGAGAAGTTCCTTACAGAACTTGAAGATGAACTCTTTGTGAAACTGTGGGTCTTTCCTCTTTCAGTCGTTCTCGGGTCCTGCTTCTCTTTCTTGGGTTCTGCTTCTCTTTCTTTAGTCCAGCTGCTGAAACACCCCGATGAACCCTAGAACACCCCAGTGAGCCTTAGCCCTCCACTTTGCTGGCGTGTGTGTGTGTGTGTGTGTGTGTGTGTGTGTGTGTGTGTGTGTGTTTCAGTCTCCCTCTGTAGCCTAAGCCCTCCTGGAACTCTCTATGTAGCCCAGGCTAGGCTTAGATTCACAGCAGTCTTAATCTCCCAGATGCTGAGATTGCAGGCATGCGCCACCATGTCTGGCCTTCTACTTCCTCATATACATATTAACAGCATCTTACAAGTTCTGTGCTAATTCTGTTGAGATATTATTTTAAATCACATTAAGTTAGAAGATTTGTTTTGGGAGAACTGGCCTCTTTATAATTTCGGAAGCAGGAATCTAGACTTCCTTCTAGATTTATCCATTCCCAAGGACTGGAAGTTCTCAGTCAAGCCTGTGCTGTTTCTTTATCCCCCTTGTGTTCTCCAGCTGCTGCCGAGGAGACGCAGTGTCTGTGATCGTCTGATATCTATAAACACTGTAATATCTCATAAAATGGAATTTTCATGTCTTCTTTTTCAATATTTTGACCCTAATATCCCTTTTCTTTGTTCTGATGTCCTAGCTAGAGTCTTCAATATGTTAACTAGAAGCAGCGGGCACAGGCTTTCCCAGGCACCTTCCCCGACCTCGGAGGAATGTTTCTGAGGTTGTTTTTCCCTCTTTAGGATGAAACTTGAATTTTTGCACATTGTAAAAATTATGTGTGCAGGGATGGGGGTGTGTGCATGTGACTGCAGTGCCTTTTCAGGACGTCAGACAGCCTGGAGCTGGAATGCTAGGTTATTGTGAGCCTCCTGACGTGGGTATTGGGTCCCCTGTAACAGCAGAACATACATTTAACAGATAAGCCATCTTTCCATTCCCTTCACACAGCATATACCTTTTTTAGAGACAATCTCATGTAGCCCAGGCTAGCCTTGAATTCATTGTTTAGCCAGCTCCCAATCCTCCTGCCTTTCTCTCTCAAGTGTTGTTATTACAGGCACCTGCCGTCATGCCTGGCTTTATACTACTGAATTAGTACTTTAAATATATTTTTGGAACTCATATTAATGAGTGAAATTGCCTATAATCTTCCTTTTTTAAAGTGTCTTTGTTTGAACCAGACTTGGTGTTTCTTGCCTGTAATCTCAACTCTTAAAAGGCTGAGGCAGGAAGAATGCTGTCAGTTCCAAGACTGCCTTAGCCCCAGAGTAAGACCCTATCTCAAAGACTAGAAAAAGTAGTAACTTGTGACCTCTCCCAGCCTCGATGGCTGAACCATACCCTTGCCCTTGCCACAAAGCTGCTAGCCCACTTGGGTGGAGTTCCTGAGATAAACAAAGCCCTTTTGTCTGGCCTTTCTCTGCCTTGTCTGAGGTTCCAGGTAGGAGCCACCACCTGCTGAGTTGTGGAGTACTCTTTCTTCCCTGGGGAGTTTCTGCTAGCTACTGGATGGATTCCTGACTAGTTTCATTTCATATATAAGGCCAATTTTCCTAAGTAAAGTTGGACCTTGATCAGGAACCTCGACTTGGTCTCATTTTTTCTCATGGCTGTCCAATTCCCTTATTTCCCCAGGCCCCTGCATCTCTTCCAGATACCCGGTTTGTGTAGCTGCTGGTGACTACTACAGTAACTAAAGAGATAATGCATGAAAAAATATTTTAAAAATTTTTCTTTTATTTTTAGATTTTGTTCCCAGTCCACCTTCCCACAATTCTGTATCCCATTCCTCCTCCCTCCACCCCCAGCTCTTACCCCCATCTCCAAGAGGATGTCCCTCACACTCCACCCTGCCTGACCTCCCCACTCAATGGGGCCTCAAGTCTCTCAAGGGTTAGGCATATCTTCTCTCACTGGGGCCAGACCAGGCAGTCCTCTGCTATATATGTGGCCTCGGACCAGCTAGTGTATGCTGCCTGGTTAGTGGCTCAGTGTCTGAGAAATCTCAGGAGTCTGGGTTAATTGAGATTGCTGGTCTTCCTTTGGGGTCACCCTCCTCCTCAGCTTCTTCCAGCCTTTCCCTAATTCAACAACAACAGTCCCCAACTTCAGTCAATTGGTTGGGTGTAAGTATCTGCATCTGTTTCAGTCAGCTGCTTGCAGCCTCTCGGAAGACAGCCATGCTAGACTCCTGTCTGTAAGCACACCATAGTATCAGTAATAGTGTCTGATGTGTTTGGGCGGCAGCGGTCGCGTCTGCAAGTATCACACCAGGCCTAGACAGTTCCACGTGTAAGAGGTTTAATTGAGAGGGAGTAGAGGGTAGCGGCGCAGAAAGAGAGGAGAGAGAGAGAGAGGAAAGAGAGCAAGATGGAGGAGAGTATATATATATGGGTTGTGACGTAGCAGTCCAGGTAAAGGTGGGAGCTGAACCCAATGGATTCTGGGAATATGGTGGCCGTTGCCTCGGCAACAGGTCTGTGGACCCGCCCATGTATCGCCGCAGGTTCTGAATGCTAACAGTGTCAGGCCTTGGAGCTTCCCCCTTGAGATGAATCCCAAGTTGGGCCTATTCCTGGGCCTCCTTTCTCTCAGCCTCTTCTCTGCTTTTTGTCCCTGCAGTTCTTTTAGACAGGAACAATTCTGGGTCAGAGTCTTTTTACTGGAGGTGGACTCTACAAATTCCCTCTCCCCACTGTTGGGCATTTCATCTAAGGTTACTCCCTTTGAGTCCTGAGAGTCTCTTACCTCACAGGTCTCTGGTACATTTTAGGGGGTCCCCACACACACACACACTTCCCACCCCCTTAAAGTTGCCTATTTCCATTCATTTTGCTGGCCTGTCACTACCACCCATACCTGATTATGTTCTACTTTTCCCCTCTATGTCCGCTCTCCCACTTGGGTCCCTCCTTCCCTCTGCCTCCCATGATTGCTTTCTTCTCCCTCCCAAGTAGGACTAAAGCTTCCTCACTTGGGCCCTTTAGTTTGTTAACTTTCTTGAGTTCTGTGTACTGTATCCTGGGTATTCTGTACTTTTTGACTAATATCCACTTATTAGTGAGTACATACCATGCATGTCCTTTGGGGTCTAAATTACCTCATTCAGGATGATATTTTCTAGTTCTATCCATTTCCCTGTAAAACTCATTGTGTCCTGTTTTTGATAGTTGAGTAGCATTGCATTGTGTAAATGAACCACATTTTTCTGTATCCATTCTTCTGTTGTGAGACATCTGGGTTGTTTCCAGCTTCTGGCTATCACCAATAAGGCCACCATGAACATAATGGAGCTCCTGCCCCTGTGGTATGGTGGGGCATCTTTTGGGTATATGCACAAGAGTGGTATAGCTGTTGGAGCTTCCAGAGAAAGAGAACCAGTAGAATGTTGGGGGGGGGGTAGATAGATAAGAGAGAGGCGAAAACAGATGACAGTTACATAGATACATAGATATGATAAGAGAGAGGTAGATGAGAGAGGGGGGAGGGAATTTACTTGTTTATAGAAGTGGGCAAGTCCCAAGATCTCAAGATCTTCATAATGAGTCAGAAATCCAGGGGAGTCAGTGTCCCAGCTCCAGTGTGAGCCTGAAGCAGGAGAGTCAATGGTTCAGAAGCTAATGGTCACCATTTTCTTAATATCCACAGAATAGCATTCCTTTTTTAACCCATAGGATTGATTTTTGTAGCAATTATTGATTTACCGAAACATTGATCAGATAGCCTAGGGAGCCATGTATTCTCTACATAAGTTTCTTGTTCAGATTTGTTTAAAAAGTAATGAACCCATATTGTTACATTGTGGTGGAGTCAAATACATTTTATTCCATTTCCCTAATGTCTACCTAATAATCTTTTTATGTGTCAGAACTCATCAGGACAACCCAAAACACTTAGTGGTTGTTTTAAGTCACTGTCCTTGCCTTGATTAAGACAAAAACATTACCAAGACAAACAAAAAAGCCTTAACAAGAACAACTCAAAGGAGAAAGGGTTTATTTTGGTTTATGGTCCCAGATACAGTCCACCATAGTGGGAAAGAGATGGCAGCAGACAGGGAACACACAGAGGCAGGAACAAGAGGCTAGCTAATGACATTTCCTCCATACTCAGGAAGCAGAGAGTGATGGGTGTGTGTGCTTTCTCCTTTTTATTCAGTCCAGGACCTATGTCCAGGGATGGAGCCACACAGCTTGGGGATAAGTCTTCCCATCACAATTAACTCAGTTAAGATGCTCTTTCAGAGCCATGGAGAGACTTGTCTTCTAGAGTCTACCAAGTTAGCAACACCATCACAACTAGCTTGCCTTCTTAGGTTCCTCTTGGCCATTCTCTTTAGTCTGTTATTATTTTCTTCCTCACATTTAAGTTAATAAAATTACATCGTTTGCACCTTCTTTCTCCTTCCTACAACCCATGTCCCCCCCCTTTACACACACACACACACACACACACACACACACACACACACACACGTTTTTCAGCGGAATCTATCAAGTGTTATTTATATGTATACATTTTTAGAGTTGAGCACTTGGAATTGGATAACTGTTTAGGGGTCTCATCCCTGGGGAAGATTAATACTCTGTCTCTCAGCTGTATTTAATTGTCTGTAGCTCTTCATTTAGGGATAGATCCTTGTAAGATTTCTCCATCCACTGAGGCACATCAGCTGGTGTTATTGTTTGGTCTTGGTCAGGCATATTGTTGAGATTTTTGTGGATGTAACTTAACTGTGAGAAGTAGAAGATAGATTCACAATACACTTCCAGTTCTTCTGGCTCTTACAGTTTTTTCCACCCCTAACACTCCTGAGATGTTTCTGAGCCTTAGGTATGTGTTGGGTTGTAGATGTATTGTTTAGAAGTGGGCATCCCACATTCCATTGTTCCTCTGCAAGAACAAATGCTCTTAGCCATCTCTCCAGCCCCTTTACTTTTTAAATGTTATTCTCATATACATAATTTCTCCCATCCATTTGTTTTTAACTTGCCTTGAAGTGAATTTCTTGTAGAGAGTATACAATAAGGTCATATTTTATCACCTACCCTAATATTTATGTATCTTAGCTGCTAACCTTATATCATTTTCATATCATAGTTATTAACATGTTAGGGCTTAAATCTGCCATTTTATTTCTTCTATTCTTACCCCTGTCCCTCTTCTTTTTTTCTTACCTTCCTATAATTACTTGAAATGTTTTTTAGATATTTATTTTTATGTGTTTACAGTATATTATGTTATATTATTTTGTTTTATTTTAAGTGGTCTGGAGGCAGGGTTTCCAGACAGGCCTCAAACTTGGTATGTATCCAAGGATGACAAACTCTTGATCCTTCTGTTTCCCTTCTGTTTCCCCTGAGCCCTAGGACTATAGGTATACAGCTGCCACACCTAGTTAGTTAGTGTAGTGCTGAAGACTGACCAGGGTTTCACAAATGCTAGGCAAGCACTCTACCTACTGAGATACACCTCAGTCCTGTTTACAATGTTTTGAGTTCATCCATACCGTTGTATATCTTTTTGATGCTTTTTCGGGAGACTGTATATATCTATATATATAACATTGTAGTCTACTGGTGAAGTGGAAATTTATGGTATCTTTGGATGGTATTTTCCTGGGGCAGACATGTGCAGGAGTGTTTTCCCAAAGCAGAAAAAATTAGATCTGACCAGCTCCTGTCACCTGAGACAAGGATGTCTTTATCAAGCAAATAGCCCAGATGATTCTGAAAGGCTGGAGAATCTTAGAATTTAAAATGAGGGCATTTAATAGAAAGGTATGTATAATGTGTAACCTTTACCTAAAAGGGGGCATGGAAAACCTCTGTATCAAGCCAAAAATGTGAAGTAGGTAGTTCCAGGAACTTGGCTAACTCAGAGCCTCAGGGCTCTGGTTCCCGATACCTGCCCCTCCTGACTGATCCACAATGAGGGTGGAACTAGGAATGAAGGTCTACTGGTTTATGAGACTCTCCACCCTGTCGACCGGTAGGTGAAGATTACATTCCTAGAATGAATATGTTCCCCTCCCTAACTGAATATCTTGGGTTGGGTCCCTCTAAAATTTTCCACTGTTTTTATGTTATGTTTCCTTGGTAACCCTCTCCCCGCCCCCAGCTTGTGGTTTTTCCCTTTAAATACCCCTTACTTCTTGTGTTCAAGGTCGAACTCCTCTGGTCAGCATGGTCACGAGATCGACCCCGGGGTCAAACTCCTCTGGCCAACATGGTCACAAGATCGACCCCGGTACCGGCCTATCCCAAATAAACCTCATGTGATTGCAGCAAGTTCGGTCTCTCATGAGTTATTGGGTGGTCGCGTCATCCCGAGACTTGAGTAAGGATCTCCCCAGTTCTGGGGGTCTTTCAATTCACAGACTATCTTGGTTACTGATTTCTCCAAAATATGCATGCAAATTAACTTCAAAAGGGCTAGCCCTAATGATCAATCCAACAGACACTAGATAATACATAAACTGGACAATTCAGAGACTGGATAAACACAGAGACTGGACAATAAATGCTACAGCTAGCTTTTTTTTCAGACTAACCAATTTGGGACCAAAACAGGAATTCTTCACCCTAATTCAGCAGGAAGCAAACATAGATAAGAAAACCATTGGCCCAATCCTTTAAGTTGGGGTGGGTAGTTTTGGTTGTTTGATGTGTTATGGCTGTTATTATCTAGGGTGATAGGTGTTTTGCTTAATTATTGTATGCTGACAGAAATTTAGAGAGGTGAGGAGGATATAACGTGTGTCCCAACACTAGGAGTAACTGCGGCCAGTGGGACCAGGCACACAGGAACTCCACCAGTCCAGTGGCTCAGGTTCCTTCTGGTCTGTCTGAGCAGGTGCCCTGAGCAGACCTTGGGTGCAAGTTCCACAGCCAGTCCCACAACACCCAGAGGAAGCTCTACTCCCAGGTGCTCTAACAAGCTCAGGGTCACAGGATCCAAGAATCACAGGATCACAGAGACAGCTTGACTCTGAGGAGTTCTGACACAACCAGGATCACAGGAAGAACAGGCTCTAGTCAGATTTAGCAAGGGTAGGTAGCAGTAGAGATAACCAGATGATGCGGGGCAAGCGTAAGAATATAAGCAACACAAACCAAGGTTACTTGGCATCATCAGAACCCAATACTCCCACCATATCAAGTCCTGGGCACACTATCACACTAGAAAAGCAAGATTCAGATTTAAAATCACTTCTCATGGTGATGATACAGGATGTTAAGAAAGACATAAATAGCATCCTCAAATAAATACAGGAGAACACAGGTAAACAGCTAGAAGCCCTTCAAGAGGAAACACAAAAATCCCTTAAAGAACTACAGAAAAACACAATCAAACAGGTGAAGGAAATGATCCAGAAATCTGCCTGCCTCTGCCTCCTAAGTGCTGGGGTTAAAGGCATGTGCCACCAGTGCCAGGCTAGAAAAATTCTTAAAGAGAAAGGGGGATAAGAAGTGGAAACATGGGTGTTTGGAAAGTCAGGTGTGCCAGATGGTGTTTTGCTGGGACAGACAAGTGAAGGAGTGCTTTTCTGAAGCAGATACAGGTGAGAGGATGTTTTACAAAAGCATATACATGAAAGAACTTGTGAAGGACTCTTCGCTAATGACAAGCATGTATTAGTTTGCCTTACATTACATTGCTGAGCTTCATTTGTCATGACTCCATAGAGAGAAGTGCACCAAAAAACTTCTGGTAGTGTTCTGGCAGCTTCTTGCCACTTCTGAGGAATTGGGCTAATTGGAAGAGTGGTGTCAACTGATACAGACTCACGTGGTGAGGCAAGACCAATGGGAGGACATATGATGTTTGGAAGGAGTATAAACTGAACTCAACTGAGAGTGATGAGGCTTGCAATGATTCATTGGTCTCGCATCTTCGCCTTCGCTGAGATTTGAGAGAGGCAAGGCAGAGAACTCCCGGCGTCCCTGCTGGTCCTGGTCACTCCTGCTGACTCATCCCAGTTCTGCGGAGGCCTTGCTGCTGATGATTTGTGTTTGTTATCCCGACACTACTGAACTGGACTGCTGGTGTATTCGTGAAGTGTTTGTGAGTGGATCAAGCTTCAGCTCTTGACTCAGCATAGAGGGCAAGGTATTCGAGGAGAACCTGGAGGCTAGGTCAGCTTTGTTATGTTAAACAGGTACTTCAGCCTCTTGTCCTGGGTCTTAATCCCAACTGCAGGGACCCTCACATTAAGATCAAATCAGACAGTATTACAAAATGTTCTGTAATTATCAGATATAATTTAGAAAACTCAAAGGAAGACAGATCTAATCATGATAGCTCACCTATAATCCCAGCACTTTGAGAAGCCAAGGACGGAGTATCAGGGAAGATTCAAAGTTAGGATGGGCTACATAGTGAGCTCAAGGATAGCCTGGGCTACAAAAAGGAATTTTTGTTTCAAAACACAAAACAAAACAAACATATTTGTTTGCGTTTTCCCTCATTTATTTCCCTCTATCCACTTTCCTGCAAATGACATGATTTCATTCTTCTTTATTCTTTGCCAGATAATTATAAAATTGATATAATTTTGCTGGTTGCACCTATAAATTAGTGTGTGTGAGTGTGTCTGTATGTGTGTGAGTATGACTTGTATGGTGTTTGTGTGGTGTGTGTGTAGATGTGAGTTTGTGTGTGATTGTACATGTTATGTGTATGTGTGTGTCTGTCTGTATGAGTGTGAGTGTGTGTGTGACTGTGTGTGTAAGTGTGAATGTATGTGAGTGTGACTGTGTTTTGTGGGGTGTGTGTGTGTGTTTGTGTGTATGTGCATGCATGTCCATGAATGCTTATGAGCAGGAGACCAGAGGTCACTGTCATATGTTTTCTCAGTCACTCTCTGTTTTCTTTTTCACTTTCTGGAATAGTCTCTTGTTGAACATGTGGCTCATCAATTCAGCTAAACTGGCTGGCCAGCAAGTCCTTTAGAGCCTGACTTGCCTCCCCTGCACTGCTCCCACACCTGGATTTTTATGTGATGTGGCAGGAGTCATGTTGTCGCTCCTGGGAAAGGAGCATGAATGTTCTATGAATGACCTCCTTGAGGCAAGGCCCCTTGGAGTTTTTCTCCCATTTGGCAAGGACCAGTGGGAATGATAACCAGAGTGACTGCATCAATCCTTTGGAGATGGAGCCATGATTTCAAAAGGTTATTCAAAAGGTTAAGACTAGGACCTTTGATATGACTTAAGATATGACTAGGACCTTTAAAAGAGGTCCCTTATTGGATGGTGTCAAAATTGATAGGGATATATGAGGAAAAAGGAAGGGGCTTGCAATGTCAACTACTTCTTCTGAGGATCTAGGCACACCAATACATTGAAGAGAAGGAACGTTCTCAGAGAACTATGGGCCTAAAGGTCAACAGCAAAGAGTTCATTCTCAGGACAAGTTAGTTCATTCTTAGGATAAGTCAGTAAGTGAAATTTGCTGTGCTCTTAAAAGAAATATAAGTTGGATAGATTCACTTTTGCCTTAGGTAAGGGCTTATACAAAAGAAAGAACAGTATGAGTTGATGAGAAGTGTTAATTATTAGTCTCTGCTCTTTATAGGAAAGTTGTATGGAGCAGGACCATACTGGAAAACACAAACAGATTATGACATAAAGACAACTTGCAATGCATTGTGGGCATACTGAATTAGGGGGTGATATAACCTAATTTACATCCTGATTGTTTGGACTCTAATTGACTTTTACTTTGAACAGCAGCATGTCTACTGCTGGCCTGTACACAGACTAGATATGCCTGGCTAGATACAATCACTTGGCTTGTGTAATACAATACTTAAATCATTTTGGGTGGCAACACTCAGGTGTGCTTAGCTATAATGTAATCATTTGGATTGTACAACTATACTGCTTAGATATGGGAAAAGGTAATGACTGACTACAAGGAAGTAAGGGGAACTTAAAATGAATTTTCATAAGTGCTTGTTGGGATCCTTGGACAATGATTAAGGAAAATCTGAAACTGTATGTTTGAATGCTCTAAAATTCTGTATAATAAAGATGGCTCGAGCTATTCGGGGCCATTTGCTTGCACAACAAGTGGTCAGGTTACTGAACTCACTGGACAAGTACTTGGGCATGCATGCTTAGGACTCTGAACTCAGATTCTGAACTCAGTAGGTAGCAAACACTACCCACTAAGCTCTCTCCTCAGCTCCTCTAAAGGTTGTCTTTTTGAAGTTCAGTTTGGGGATTTCCTAGTTCTTGGCTGATCCTGTAGACCTAATGCTTAATTCCCCTTAAATTCATCTATTAACTCCCTAATACCCTATGTGAGATCATTTGAAATTGGACCCTTAGAGAGGTAATTAGATTAGATGAAGTTGTAAGAGTGGGGCTGTGCTCTGCTGAGAATAATACTCTCCGAAGAAGAGGCAGCTATGGTGACACACTGGGCTATCCTTCACTCGGGAGGCTGAGGCAGAAGGATCCCAACTTTGAAGTGAGCTTGGACTACATAGTGAGACCCCTGTATTGAGAGACAGAGATAGAGGGGAGAACACTGTAGGAAGCAGAGGAGGTCCTGAGTGAAGTTCTGATGTGGACAGGGCACGACCATTTCCCTTTAATGGCCAGGCTAAAGAAGGATGCCAAACCCTTCCTTGAGGGTCCCAGTTAGAGTAGATCGACCAGTGTGTACAAAAACTAACAACCGTGGCTTCCTCTTCCAGTATGTTTATAGCCTGAGACTGCTCATCTCTGAAGACCTCTTACCTAGACTACCTAGTCCTGCCCCCTGTGCTATGCATAATAAAAGCACTGAGGTTCCAGGCTGTGGTTCCAGGTTGCTGGATGTAGTAGATGCAGATTCATCACTTCCCAGACCCCCATTGGACCCCAACTTTCTTATATGTGTGTCTGCCCTTTCTTCATTCCTTTGCTGACCCAAGTTTCCAGGACCCTCGATGGCCAAGACAGAGCATCAAAAATATGTGCTCTTTCTGGCCTTCGTGTAAGCACAGAGTTGCCTGTAATGGAAGATGCAGAAGGAAACAGGCATCTGCATGCTAAAAGAGAGACTCGTGGGGAGCCAAACTGCCTTGTACTCAGCTCTGGAGATGTTACAGCCTCCGTGTCTGTGACATAAATTCTGGTGTTCATGGCGCCTAGACAAGGGGTATTGGTGATACCTGAACAGGCAAGCATGGCATGATCGAAAAAGCGGGTGTCTTAAACCCAGATATCTTGGATGTTTGTCTGCTGAGCCTCTGTGTCTTACTTAAACCTGTTCTAGCAGCATACGGGGCTACATGTTCCACCTCAAGTGTTGCCAAGTGTGGGTTGGGCGAGTTCTCCACCCAGCCTCCAACTGCCAGGTCCCATCTGTACAAAAGGAGGAGAGCTCCCTGGGACTGCCTTGTGAGAAATGAAAGGCCAGGCTCCCGGCATGGTCTCTGCAGTGTGGGGGAATCTTATTAAGGCTCAGCAGGGATGAGAGTCCCAGCTCCCTACTCAGCTTTCCCACTGTTCCCCCAGCAGGGAGCTCAGTGCCTCAGTGCAGATGACGGTGGGATCCGAGGTCTCACTCAGCGTTTGCCGGCATGTGGGCGATGAAGTCACAGGTTCTTTTTCCTTTGATGCTTGGCTAGAATGCATCAAATTTCATTTTGCAGCAAGTCTTTAAGATTCTTCTGGTTTTTGTATATGTTAGTTGTTCCTTACTCCTCAATGGTGATTAACATTCCTGCTATACTTTGCATTGTAAGTAGACCCCAAAGGCCTGGTCTCTAGGTAGCAGCACCATGGGAGGTGGTAGACCTCTAAGGAGCGGGACTTATGGGAGGGAGGATTTATACTGTCCAAAAGAATAGCATCTGGCCCTTCTTTTTTGTTTTAGTTTTCTGGGCATGAGGTGAGCAGTTTTGTTTTGTCACATGTTCCTACCATGGTGTGCTGTCATTGGCCCCAAACCACTAGCCAACCAATCAGCCACAGCCTGAAACCTCTGAAACTTTGAACTAAAATAAACCTCTCTCTCTATCTCATGCTCTATTCCTGCCTATATATACAGCCAAATCCTTTTTGTTTTATAAGTTAACTACCTCGGGTATTTGTTATAGTGATGGAATGCCGACTAACAGCTTAATATATGTGAGTTATTGGCATACCATGTGCATATTAATACTGATGTACCTTTCTGAGATGACACTGCCAGTGCATGTTCTACAAATAAATACTCCTGTCTGTGGCTTCTCTTTTGCTCTGTTAATGATGACTTTTGATGTACAGAAGTTCTTCATGTTGATGAAATTCAGCTGGCCATGTTATTCTCCTTCATTTTAGACCCACACTGAAAACAGTAGCCTGCTCTGAATTAATTAACTTTCGATGACTGTGTAAGTGGGGTCAGGGTTCCCTTTTCCAACACAGTTATCTCATCGACCCGATTTTTTAAATAGCCCTGACAAAGTGGAGTGGAGTCTGTCATAAATCCCACTCATAGATAACATGCGGATCTGTTGCTGAGCTCTTTATTCTATCTTTAGGTTGCTTTGTTCATTGGTGGTGGTGGTGGTGGTGGTGTTCCCAAAACAGCAATAAAAAGCTCTACAGAAGAGACATTGATAAAGTCCACCTACCTTCTCTCTCTGGGGTGACCACAAGGCCTCTGGGAAGGTATTTATCTCCCCTCCATGTATTAGCAGACATAAATGCTCACACAGTCCGTATTTAACAAAGGAGGTGTTAGTGATGTGGAGAAAAGTTTACTTGTAAAGTGGAGAAAGTCAAGTACAAATTCGTACAGCAGTGTGTCACACTGTGTGTAGGCAGCACCCTGCACAGCAGCTCTAAGTGTTTGGATTGGTTAACTCATTTAATCCTCACAACAGCCTGAAAGGATGGAGTAATTTTCTCCCAGTTTACTGATGGTAAGCGTGCCCAAAGGCAACTAATATACAGTAGCGATAGAGATCAAATCCAGGCAATCCGGTTCAGAGTCCATGCTAGTAATTAAATAAATAAGTAAATATCAAAAAAACAAAAACAAACAAACAAAAAAAACCTAATTCTTAAACCCCTTTGAAAACATTGGTCATGGTCGTCTCAGTGATGGGCTTTGTTTCTCACACCAGCTCACTTCCTCTTCTCTTCTTCCCAGAGTCCCAGCCTTTCAGGCTCACTGCCCACTTCCTCTCATCTTTCGACACTCAGCACAATCCATCATGACTTCTGGAATGGGTTGTTCATCAGCTGTTCCCTTCCATATCCTTTACTGTCGGCTCCATGAAAACAAGATCTGGTCTGTCTGTTCCCCTTCAGATGCCCAGAGTGATTTCTGCCACACAGCAGGTGCATGCAAGGATCCTGTCACAGAGCAGGCTGTCAGGGAGATACATCAGAAGGAGACACGGACTCGTCTCTTTCCTTGTGTTCCAGCATGATGTAGCAGAAGGTGCTGGAATCGGATACATATCCCTAGAGTTTATACATGAACTTGGCCAGCTGTGTAAGCTTGGAGTATAATGTTCATATTCTGAGATCCTTTCTTTAATAATTGGGTTAAACATAATATCTCACTCTAGAAGGCTGTCTGGCAGACATTAGATATTCGACAGTTATATGACCTTCTTGAGTGTTTTGCAATAATTAGGTAATTTTTAATATTTATTGATTTATTGTTTGTTTGTTTGTTTATTGCAGTACTGGGGGATTGAACTTAGGGCCTTATGCATGGTAGGCAATTAATTTACCACTGATCTACACTGCAGCCCTCAAGTTTCTTAATTCTTCTGTACTTCTTAGGTTTTGTTCATTTGTTTATCTATAACATATGATAATGACTAATTTTACATTTTAGGATAATTATTAGAATTCAAGGTGATGACTGCACATTACATAGAACTTAGGGTCTGACTGGCATAGAGTAAATATTCAGTATTTACTGCTTTTATTATTAAGTTTTCTGCTTATTATTATAGGTGAAATACCTTCTGCCATGCCTTCCACAGAGTAGTCTGTAAATAGGTGAGGCCCAATCTTATCTTTTTGGTCCAGGCAGAGTTGTATCCGTCTGCTTCTGGGGAGATCTGGTGTGGCTCTGCAGAGCTAGTGATGTACAGACGCCACCCAGTGGCTAACATCTGCCACTGCACATCAGTTTCTGGTAAAATTTCCCGGCTACATTCATTCCTTAAGGATACTCTTACCTGTACATTTCCTTAGGAGACCAGAGACATTGGAATCAGAGAGGAAATGAAACTGACAATTAATTCTGGAAGATGGATTCAACAAAACTTAGTGTTCAATTACATACCCCATTGGGAAAGTTGTATGGGTTTGCCAAAGACAGTGGTTTCCAACCAGGGGTGATTTTGCCCATAAGAGGATACTTGGGAATATCTAGAGACATTTTTGGCTATCATAACTTGAGGGGGCATGGTGCATAGTGTCTATAGTCTGAAGACCAAGCATGACATCAAGTATTGAAAAACCCACAAGACAGCCCTCATGAAATATTTTCTAGTGCCAAACTTCACCAGGGTCAAGATACTCTGCTCTAAGATGGTTGTTAGGACCTCCCTGGGCATTCTGGGAATCATAAAAAGCCATGGAAGTGCTGTCAGTGGGAGCTTCTAGTACTATGTCCATCCATCTCATGTAAGTGGGAGGAATGTGCTAGCTAGGAATTAGCACAGCCTACAAAACTCTCCATAGACATGGGAAGAGCATCTTGTAGACCATTTCTTTTATTTATATTTCTGGGCTACAACACATGTCTTCAGCGTTACCACTGAAAGTGTAGAAAGTCATTAATCACACTGAACACGTGTTAATCAGGAAGTCCCCAAATAAATCATGAGTACACAGGCTCAGTTAGGAGATACCCTGAGACTGGGGAGTAGCGGTGGTGGCAGGATGGTTGCTTAGCAGGTATGTCTAAGGTCTTGTTTTCAAGATTTACTTATATTTATGGTATGTGTATGAGTGTTCGCCTCTGTGTATGTATATGCATCATGTGTGTGCAGTTCCTGCAGAGGTCAGAAAAAGTGTTGGATTCCCCGGAACTGTGTTCCATGGGAACCACGTAGTTATACGTGGTTATATATAGTAGCAAGTTATAAGCTACATCTCTCCAGCCTCGAGTCCAAGATATTAGGTTCACCAGCAAAGTAAATCTATGTGGAGCTGGAGAGATGACTCAGCAGTTAAGTGCAGAGGCCCTAGGTTTGGTTCCCAACACCAACATGGTGGCTCACAACCATCTGTAACTGCAAGTCTAGGGAATCTAATGCCTTCTTCTGACCCCTAACCAGGCAGGAACATGCTAAACACACACATGCAAAACACTTGCACACATAAAATAAATGAAACTCAAAAGATCACTTTTAAGTAAATATGTGTGTGTGTGTGTGTAAACTATGAGAGCTACAGCCTTCTATGCAAGAAAAACAAAACATGACACTATGAACCAAAAAGAAATTCTACTTCTCATGCTCTCTGATATTTGTGTAACAAATTTAGGAAGCAGAGAGATCTCTCTTTTCTTTTATATTTGTTCTACATTGAAGAAAATTGGCAAGGACTATTCAGGAGAGGGTCCATGCAGAGGACCAGGGAGCAAGGTGGGAGAACTGTCCATGCAACATTTCCAGCCTGATAAGAGAATAAAAGGTTCAGAATATTGGTTCAGAATATGGACCACTCAGAGGTTTCCAGCACCACTGTAATCAATAAAGCAGGCAGGGGGCACCCTGTCCCCATCCTATGGACACCTGGCTAGACTCTCCTCTACCTAGTAGTGAGTCCTGGAAAGCCCTGGGGCCATAAAGGCTTCATCTGAACAGCTGAATGGGTGAGTACCTGTCCCCACTGCTGTTTGTGTTCAGCCTCCAAGACCTAGTCTCTGCGCAACCTTGATACCCTAGCACAGCCCCGTGTGAGGTGAGAGATGCCCTCCCTGTCTAGACCTGGAGCCTCTCTGGCTGGGGATGGGCGCATGCTTTCTGAGCTTCTCATTCTCAGCTCTCTAGCTTAGGAAATCAATAAACTTTTGCTGACGGATATTACTTTGAATTCTATTCATATGTTAATGGGTGTTCTGCTGCCTGGTGAGACCTTGCTGCTTTTTTTGTATCTGGTGGGAATCATTTGATCTTCAGGCTGGGATGAGAGGCATCTTTGCTCTTCTTGCCTGTTTACCCGATAGTGCCGTTTCCTCTAAGGCGTGACGGGAATTTTCAAAGCTTGCAAAAGTTCCTTGGAAAAGCTCAAAGCTCTCTCTCTAGAATCATCTTTTGAATTTCTGCTTCCTGTGTCTACAGTGCTGCTGATTTCCAGAGAATTTTCAGAAAAAGGCCATGAAGATATCTCAAGGGGTCAGTCCTTATCTTTCTACCTTGTTTGAGACAGGGTCTCCCTGCCAGTGCATAAGCCAGGGTATCTGGTCCTTAAGTGCCCAGAGCCTCCTGTTTACTTCCTATTGCCCATAAGCATGCTAGGTTTGCAGACACCTGCACTGCCAAGTCTGGTTTTTACCATTTAGTGACTCCAGAGTCAGGTCCTTAGGCATATATGGCAAGTGCTTTTTACCCCTGAGCCACTTCCCCACTCCCATCCCCACCCCGTGTTTTTGACCACACACCTCAGTCTGTCCAGCTTGCACTTGCTCTATCCCAGAGCATCTCATAGAGGTGCTTGATCCCCAGACATCTATCTGCCCATCACTCTGGCCCCCTGCTCAGTTCAGATGCCTGGATACTTGCCCAGAAATACCTAGGAGCCACACTCTTCCACCTAGAACTAGATCTCCTGATTCCCATTGTCCTTTGATATGTCCCTAGCCATATGCTCAGTTTCGATGGCTCATTTTGATGGTATTCAGCAGATCTTTCTGTCATTTTGGCACAGTGGGAATCTAGCTAGAGCTCTACCGGACTAGAAATGGCGTGTGTCTTGTTTTGTTCTGAAAGAATCTCGTGTAGCCCATTCTGGCCTTGAACATGATGTATACCCAAGGAAAACCTTGAGCTCCAGATCTTGCCTCCTCTGCCGTGTTGGGATTATAGGTTTGCACCACCACGCCAAGCTTGGCCTGTCCTCTCTCAAAATGAGTTCTCAACCTGAGTTGTTCTATTCCCCTGTAGCAGCACCGCCTTTTTAGAAGCCTACTAATCTCTAATAACACACTGCAAACTCAATGCTTTCTGCCCTGTGGACGTCTGATAGGAAACAGCCCCTCTTATACTCCGTGATATCTCCACCAGCCCTACCTCCAACACGGATCCAGGCTCAGTAGAAGTCTGGAGACGCAATAGAAATTACTGCCAGTTTTTCATTTGTTTGTCTGCTTTGCTTTTTCAAAGCTAATATTGTATTTCCCTTTGCCTGACCATTTGTTTGTTTGCCTTTAAGCTGACGTTCCAAAATGCCTCACAGTATGCAATCAGTACCGCAAGTTCCTGCGGAACAAAAGAGCACTCTTCAGTAGAACCACCTCTGAAAACTGATGGCAAAGCCGGAGCCTGGCCACCAAAGAGTCGCTATTTGCTGAAAAATAGATGTGAGGTAAATCATGCAGGATGTACATTTCCGCTCTCACTGTAATGAAACTTGGTACAAGAGCCTCGCTAAACTGTGCCTCACCTTCCTGGAGGGCGAAACTGAAAAGCTCCTGTCAAGTAATAATGGGAGGCATTGAAGCAAGAGTGGGGAGATTTGGTGGAATTCTCTCGAAGCTCTGCTAATTCTGTCTCACTACATGCAGCGCAAGCAGCCAGAGCTGATCCGAGGAAATGACAGCATCGCTTATTCTGCTGTGGTTTATTTGTTTCTTTTTTCCCTTGGAGCTTTCAAGTTCAGTTTAAATTTTTTTTTTTCATTTACTTTCTATTGCTTTTTTTTTTTTTTAACAGCTGGGGTACATTTTCCAGGTTTTTTTTGTTTTGTTTTGTTTTGTTTTGTTTTTTGTTTTTTGTTTTTTTTTTTTCAGTACAGCCCATGGACTGATTGTGAGAAATCATGAGCCATGCCTAGGTCTACCTGGCTGGTCACCTGTGAATAAGTAACCTCTTTCTCCATCCAGTAGTGTATGCTGCAGGCTGCCCAGAGGCCTCAGCATGGACTTCTCTCTTGTTCAGCCTGAAGTTGCACATTTTCTTGTCACAGAGCTCTTGTATGAGACATGCACAGTGACTGTCCAGTGATTGACACAGGAAGAAACAAAGTGCTGTGGCTTTTATTTATCATTTCAAAAAAAAATGTCTTGTTTGAGATCTATGATCTCCAACAGACCTTGGCCTCTTGCCACCCGAGGGCTTCTCTTTAGATGTGAAGACCCTGAGGTAAATAAAGGTCCAGAGATAGGCTACCAAGTTATAACCAAATCTATGTCATCTATAGTTAATGATATCATTTATCAGTTACAATGTTGTCTATGAGTTTTATGAAGATTACTTTTAAAAGATTTTTTTTATTGTAATCATTTTATTAAGACAGGATCTCACTATGTGTTCTTGGCTAGCCTGGGGCTTGCTATGTAGGCAAGGTTGGCCTGGAACTTGCAAAGTGCTGGGATTAAAGTTGTGTGCCACCATGCCTGGCCCTCAAAGATTTTTTTAAAATTATGTGTAAGTGTGGGAGAGGCATACACACACGTATGCCTCCAGGACACCATTCCACAGCACTTGCAGGCCAGTGGTCTCTGCATGATAACGTACATCCTAGGACCAATGAATTTTATAACATAAAGCTCTTTTTGCTATCAAACAAGCTTATTGGTCATAAGTTACATGTTATGGTAAAGATGATAATCTTTGTGAATTGCTGAACAATGATTCTGAAAGAAATATCAGGAGCAGAAAAGAAAAACCTGGAAATACATCTATTCCCACAAGTGTGATTTCTGTTTCCAGTGAAGGGAGTGTTCCAATTTCCCACCAGATCCCTTTGGCTAGTCCCACTAGGGCATGGTACCATATTGGGGGCAGTGTCAGCTTTTGCTATGGCAACTGAGCACTCACCAGAGCTGGTAGTAAGTAACAGTGACTTTGCTGAAGGTCTATACATGTCTAGCTTGAGCATTGTGTTCATGCGTGTCTGTTCCAATGAGCAACCACTGACATGGCTGGAGAAAGAAGCCAGCTGATATAGAATGTACATACCAAGTCATCCTGTCCATCTGAGGTTTGAGTTTATTTACCGTGGATGACTGTTGAGCATTTTGGTGAGACATGATTGTCTTTATACACTAAGTCTGTTCTAATAGGCCCATCTACACAGCTTCTCTCCTGATCATTCCTGTCATGAGCTATAAGTCCCATAATGGTGAGTCAAAGAAGGAACAGTAAACAATTGAATTGTGTAGTGGATAAAGAAATGCAGCTGATTAGTAAGTTTATCTACTCATATATGTGGGACATAAGCAGATAACTAGATCCATTGAATCCACTGTGCAGACAGAGAGAGGGTTAAAATCCATGTGTCACATGACTTCCATAAACCCACATTCTGACCTTTGGTGAAAGTGGTCCTTTGGTGCCACTGGTAAATGGAACCATTACCTGACAGTTCCCCTACAGTAGGGCTGTTTTCCTCCAGGTATAGCAGCCGCTTGAGCAAGGTACTGCAGGCCTTTTGGGGGTATACTTAACACGTCCCAGGTCTTTCTTTAAATGGTGGAGCCTGACTTCAGTCTAGCCTGAGAACCTCCTTTGTAAACTGGGTGTAAGACAGTGAATTCCTGCTATGCTGAACGTTGTCACATAAACAAAGCCATCTTTGTAGATTGCCCATCTGCTCCTGCCTAAGGAAACCATAACCAATTAATTTCTGCCTCAAAGATTTAGAAGCCAAACACTCTAGTAGGTTCTGTCCCTGAGATACATTACATAATTTGCCCACCTTGATTCTTTTTGAGAGATTTATTTATTTTATGTATATGAGGACACTGTAGTTGTCTTCAGACCAGAAGAGGGCGTCAGATCCCATTACAGATGGTTGTGAGCTACCATGTGGTTGCTGGGAATTGAACTCAGGACCTCTGGAAGAGCAGTCAGCGCTCTTCACTGCTGAACCATCTCTCCAGTCCCGCCCACCTTGATTCTTAAAGGAGCCACCACCAGGCCTCTGCCCGTTCAGAATCCTGTTATTTCCCGAAAGCCTAGTTCTCAGAAGTTCCCCCACTGCTGTCTTTGGCATTGCTTCCCAGGGCTTCCCTGCATTATGCTAGATTGATGCTGTGGTAAGTGAAGAGTCTCCCTAGGTGGTAAGTGGGGACAACAGAGGAAACTGCTTTAGGTCCAATCTGCTTCCTGTCTCCGGATTTTAGAGCTGTGACAATTTGACATTCTAATCGGTTGTAGGCCACCCCTGTCTCCTTCAGAAGACTTGAGAAGTTAGCTGCCAAAGGCACTTGTGGGCACTCATGGTAAACACTACAGAGCTGATATCCATAAATATACTCCTGTCAATCACTTTAAGCCAATCAGATTCAGAAGTTCTCCTCTTCGGTCTGATGTGTTTCTCATATGCTTGCCAGCTTGCCTAGATTAAATGCATCAGCTCATGGGCTAATGACGAAAAGAAAAAAATGTTTACTATTTTAAAAATGACTGATACAAAATTCTTATTTTTTTAAGCTGTGTTTATTATCACTGTGTGATGAACCTGCAGAGGCCAGACACCAACTTTCTGGAGTCAGTTCTCTCCTTCTACTTTTACACAGGTCTAGGAATCAAACTTGGGTCTTCAGATTTATATAGGAAGCACTTTGACCATCGCAGCACTCCAACCTTACAATGTAAAACTTTCCATGTGCCTCTAGGTCCCTTAGGCCTTTAGGTGTGTATCAGTCACTCCTTGTTGCAGGATATTTGATCACACTGTGAACCCCAAGACTGTATACTGGAAAAACCTGTCTCTAGTAGTGGTGTGGCTCAGACCTAGCACACATATTTAATCCAAGAGCTTTCTATTTACTGTAAACAAGATTGAATAAAGTCAACCATAGGTCAAGAGGCAGAGCAAGCAACCAGCTGATAGGGATTAAACATAAGAAAACCCAGGAAAGCTAGCCAGTGGTGGTGCACGCCTTTAATCCCAGCACTTGGAAGGCAGAGGCAGGCGGATTTCTGAGTTCGAGGCCTGGTCTACAGAGTGAGTTCCAGGACAGCCAGGACTACACAGAGAAACCCTGTTACAAAAAAGAAAAAAAACCCAGGGAAAATAAAGGAAGGACTTAGAGCTAAAGGGTATTTAAGACATCGTGGAAAAGGGGAGTTTCTCTCCTTCTGGGACATCAGTGGAGTAGGAAGGTCACCTGGGGGCTTTCTCTGCATCTCTGATCCAGCAGGCTTTCACCACGGCGTCTGACTCCTGAGTCTTCATTTGGTAAATAGAACATTTTGGATTTTGTTTTAAAAACAACAGCTCCTCTTGCTCTCAAACCTTTTATGGTTACACTGAGGAACTCTCTGTTCTCCTAACCTTCAGATAAGGGAAACAGGGCCTCGGAGGAGTCAGTGCTTTGGAACAGCATGTCCTGAAGCACAGCAGGAACATAGAAAAGCCATTCACAGAAGCAGGAACCCAGGCAAACGGGGCATGGCTTTATTTACATCAATGGTTTCTTCAGCCTGTTTAGGTAACAAATCCATTGTGAGTCAGATTAAAAACTATGAAAAACCTCTAGAAAACCTATGGTTTTGTTACTATTTTTTAACTAGCATTTAAAGCAAAAAGATTGATCCAATGTATTGAAAATGTTTAAAAAACATTCATCAGAAGAAGGCAGTTGGTTATGCACAAAGAACTGCCACTGCACTGCACCATCAGGATCCAATTATCGACCATTTGAGAGACACTAAGAAATGTATCAGCTGTCTGGTCCCAGGAGTAGTTGGGAATTTCACCTTCATGAGCAGCAGTTCTCAACATGTAGGTCGAGACTCTTTTGGGGGAATCAAATGACCCTTTCACAAGGGTCACCTAAGACCATCAGAAAATGCAGATATTTACATTATGACTCACAACAGTAGCAAAATCACAGTTATGAAGTAGCAGTGAGAATAATGTTATGATTGGGGGGGCACAGGATGAGGAACTGTGTGAAAGGGTGGCTGGCTGTGTTAAGAGTGAGAGCCACACTTCATGAGGCTTAAGTCCATCAACCATTCACACAATCAAATCCCCTTTGCTTTGAATTCACATGCAGTGTGATAGCTAGCTTTATATCAACGTGGTACAAGCTGAAAGGAAGGGACCTCAATTGGGGACCCAGGTCTTTGTTTTGTTGTTGTTGTTTTTATTTTTGTTTTGTTTTGTTTTTTTGGTTTTTCAAGACAGGGTTTCTCTGTATAGCCCTGGCTATCCTGGAACTCACTCTGTAGACCAGGCTGGCTTTGAACTCAGAAATCCACCTGCTTCTGCCTCCCAAGTGCTGGGATTAAAGGTGTGCCACCACTGCCAGGCAGGATGTTTTCTTAGTGACTGATGTTGGGAGAACCCAGCCCATTTTGGGTGGTGCCATCCCTGAGCTAGTGGTCCTACTTCCATAAGACAGTAGGCTGAGCAAGTTGTGGGAAGAAAGCCAGTAAGCAGCACCTCTCTATGTCCTCTGCATCAGCTCCTGCCTCCAAGTTCCTGCTCTGCTTGAGTTCCTGCCCTCCTTCTTTGATAATGAACTGTGACATGAAGTGTAAATTGAAATAACTTTCCTCCACAAGTTGCTCTGGTCATGGTGGTTCACCACAGCCATAGTAACCCTGACAAAGACATGTACTAAACAGACCTCTGATTATAATTTGTCTTCTCGGGAAACCTGTCTACAGGGTAAAATTGATTAGGGAAGATCTGGGTGCCTCTGGCAGACAGAGTACCAGTATGAGCTGACCAACCTGCACCAACTGATATTTTCCCCTTTTTCTTCCTCAGACAGCCGGGTGGTGGTGGCGCACGCCTTTAATCCCAGCACTTGGGAGGCAGAGGCAGGTGGATTTCTGAGTTCGAGGCCAGCCTGGTCTACAGAGTGAGTTCCAGGACAGCCAGGACTACACAGAGAAACCCTGTCTCGAAAAAGAAAAAAAAAACTAAAAAAAAAAACAAAACAAGACAGTCTCAATAGGTAGCCCAGGTTGCCCTCCAACAGGTAGCCCTCCTGCCTCAGGCTAGCAAATGGTAGAATTACAGGTATGTGCCATGTCTGGCTGTTGGGATTTCTAAGTGGATCATTCTCTGTGATTGGCTAGTGGGGTCTACATATTAAAGATGCTTTGGAACATTCTCAACAGAGAAACAACCTCTCTGAAGAACTGCTCTGGGCACTTATGCCTGCAGGGCGAAGGGAACATGACACATTTGCCACATTTCAAATCTAAAGATCTGAGATGTCTCCTCTTGGAGTACAGCCTGCCAGAGTTCCTGACTTGATTATTTTGATTTGGAACCAAATGAGACAAATCATATGTGGAGCATTCAGGGTCTTCCGCAGAACAAAAGGACTTTGGTTATTTATAATATATGTTGTGGAGTTGCAGACACTGGGCAGAGTAGCCCAGTTCCCCTGACAACCAATTATTATACAATGCTTTGAGACTCAAAATGTCTTACCATAGGAAACAATGTTAAATTTTTGAAGACCTAATATTTTCTAGGAGACTTTCAGATAGTCTTACAAAGCCACTTTTTAAAAAGGGAGATAAAATATTGATCAGGATGACTACACATAAAAATCCTCCATGCCAGCTATGATCTCCAGACTATTTTCCCCTTCATCTTTTTTGCCTTAGGACTGCCTTCAGAGCTCTGTGTTCTGTCTTACACCTTAATAACACTTCTCTCCCTAGAATTTCTTTTTTTCTTCTTCTTTTCTTTTTTCCTCCTTTAGCAACTGAGAGATAAGGAGGCTGCCATCTTTACCTTCAGGCAAGATTTTATTAGCCAGAACTCCATGGATAATGCAAGGCTTATAGAAATCTAGGAATTAATAACCTGAATGTAAAAATAATATGTTCTTAAAAAAATGTATCTATCACATTTCACCCGGCATGTAAATTGACTCCTAAATCAAGTCTAAACTCTCAAGCTGAATTTTAAGCCCTTCCAGAAATTGCTCTCATCCATATATTCATTTCGCCCTCAATCCTAACTCTGGCGATTTGTAGAGGTTCAAGTGCAAGCAGTCAGTTTCATTTTTGAAAAAGGGTCTCACTTTATGGCTAAACTAACCTCAGATTCACTGTGTAGCCCCGGCTGGCCTTGAATTTACCATCCTCCCCTCTCTGCTTCTAGGTGCTGGAATTACAAACCTGCAACATCATGCCTGGCTCCCGCCTGGCTCCCAGAAAGTTTATGTGGGAGCTACAGGGCCACCTGCAGGAGAGAAGGGTCCAGAAAGGGTATGCTCAAGGAACTGCCACAGAGGACAGTTAACTGCACAGGAAAGTCAAGGGGTGGTGTAGAGTGAGCCAGCCCAGTCAGAGAGCAGGCCAGCTGGGAGGAATGCCATTTCCTTAGCACCTCCACAAGAAGTTCAGAGTTCATGTTCTGAAACAGCCCCCAGAGCAGTGATATTTACCAACCCAGAGACGGTAGATTAGAAGGGGTCAAGGCAGAGCACTGAGAATATTTTTCACATCTGGTCCCCGCCAATAAGTCAGTGCTTCTCTGGTTCTTCTCTCTAGTAAATTATCTTCTTGTCCTTCATTGTTGTATCGAATCCTTCTCTCTTGAGCAAACATTCCTGGGTAGCCCTCACCCATGATGTGCATAGCTGCAAAGTGTGTGTGTGTGTGTGTGTGTGTGTGTGTGTGCCAGGAGTGAACAGGAGAGGCAATTTAAACACAGCCCTTAGGGACCACAGACTGTCAAGGAGACTACATCTTTGTTAGAAAATGGGGTTGATAATCCTAGCATTTGGAAGGCAGAAATGGAAGGATCAGAAGAAGTTCAAGGCTACCCTTGAAAGCTTGAGGCCAGCCTGAGGTAAATGAGACTGTCTCAGAACACAAAACAAAAACAGAGCCCTTGCTGAAGCAGCTCCTGCCCATGGGCACAACTTGGGGGTGGAGTGAAGCAGGCATTGGCCTTGGCATGGATAGACTCCCTCAGCCACCTTTCTGTAGACAGGACAGAAACCATGGACTCTGCCCCCTCAATAGCCATCCCTGACTTACACCTGTTAGAGCCTGGCAGCCGAGTATGATTACCACAGATAGTAAGAGTGTAACCTGGGCAGCTACTCCTCGGTGTATTAACAAGTTTTGTGGCTTAGGAGGATAAATCGGGTGTTCCAGAACCAACTAGTGGAAAAAAAACAAGAAAACAGAAAATGTAAAGTGAAGTATTGCCCATGTTTCCAAAGCCTTAAGGTACTTATCCCCAGTAGAAGGTGCCAAGCTCTCCTCCAAACTGCCAAGTCAATCAAAGAGCCCTGGCCAAACTTGGCATGACAACCCACTGTGGTGGTTCAAATAGGTATGGCCCCACAGACAGGCTCATGTGTGTGAATGCTTGGCCCATAGAGAGTGGCACCATTAGGAAGTGTGGCCTTGTTGGAGGAAGTGAGTCACTATGAGGCAGGCTCTAAGATCGTCTATGCTCAAGCAATGCCCAGTGTGGCACACAGTCTCCTGCCGCCTTCAGATCAAGATGTAGAACTGATCAAGTTATAGAACTCTCAGCTCCTTCTCCAGTACCATGTCTGCCTGGACACTGCTATGCTTCCCACCTTGATGATAATGGACTGAAGCTATGAACTGTAAGCCAGCCCAAACTAAATGTTTTCCTTTATAAAAGTTACCTTGGTTATAATGTCTCTTCACAGCAGTAAAACTCTAAGACACCCATTTTATGGCATCTCTAAAATGGCAGCAGAGAAGGAAATCAAGGAGATGGGCCTACTGTTCAGAACCTTTGTAAAAACCTAGTCTAGGGAACACACTGAATGTGGGTTCTGGGTGCTATTGTCAAGTTTATGGACAATGTGCAATGTGAAAATTCACTGGATTTCTTACTTTCTTTAAACATTTAAAGTTAGGGGCTAGAGAAATGGCTCAGCCACTCTTCTGGAAGACCTGGGTTCAATTTCTAGCACCGTATGGTGGTTCACAGTTCCCTGTAACCCCAGTCCCATGGGATCTAGCTCTCTCTTCTGGACTCTAATAACACTGCATGTACATGATGCATAGACAGTCATGCAGGCAAAACACCCATAGATATAAAATAAAATAATAATTTAACAAGTAAAAAACATTTAAAATTGCATTTATAGTGATAGAAAAGTTAATTAAAACCGGGACTGGAGTAGTGGCACATGCCTGCTATCTCAGCACTTAGACAGTGAAGACAAGAGGATTAGTTTTCAAGGTCATTGCTACACAACAAGGTCAAGGACAGACTTGTCAGTATGACATCCTACCTCAAAGAAACCAGAATGATAATGAATAGAATGGGTGTGATGCTACATACCTGTGAAGCCAGCATTTAAGACACTGGGGTAGGCACAAGTTTGAGGCCAACCTGGCCTATGGTGTGAGATTCAGGCTAACAAGGATTTCATAGCTAGATGATGTGTCAAAACTTAGAAAATGAGATTCGTGGGATAGCTTAGTGGATAGAGGAGACGTTTGAACCTGATAAGCTATGTTAAATCCGTAAGACCCACAGGATAGAAGGAGAGAACCAACTCCTGAAAATTGTCCACTGACCTACACACATGGGCACAAGTGAATACACATGTGTGAATGCACAGGCACACTAAATAAATAATGTTTAAAAATTTTAAATATTTTAAAAGGAAATTAGCTGGGCATGGTAATGCATACTTGTATGTAATCTTAACACTTTGGGAGGAGAGGCAGGAGGATTGTTACAAGTTCAAGATTAGCTCAGTCTACAGAACAAATTCCAGACTAGCAAGGCTATATAGCAAGACTCTGTCTTTAAAATAAAGTAAAATTGGGGCAGGGGATGCAGCTTCTCATCAGTTAGTAGAGTGTTTGCCTAGCATGTACAGTCCTAGGTTCTAGTCCCAGCAAAGCATAAGCAGAGAACAGTGCCACAGAATGCATATGTAGTTGAACAACCTTGTGGAGTTGGTTCTCTCTTTCAAGCTTTTTATGAGCTCTGGGGATTGAACTCGGGTCACCAGGCTTGTTCAGCAAGCACTTTTATCCACTGAGTCATCTTAACTGGTCTTATCCTGAAAACCTAATCATTACAAAAATAACAAGCCACATGTAAAGCTTAAGTGGACTTGAGAAATATAAGACTATGACCTTGTTCTATGAGTGACAGGTAATCTATTTTAATGACCTAACTGCATTCTTTTCATTTCTCATAAAAATCTGAGTAAGAATAAATTAGCAGTTCACATGAGAGTTGAAAAGAAGATGAGAGATAGAAAAATGGGATATTCTTGCTTGTCGGCTGTCTTAGTTACTGTTCTACTGCTATGATAGAACAGAATAATCAAGTCAGCTCATAAAAGGAAAGCTTTTCATTGAGCTTACAGTTTCAGAGGGTCAGAGTCCATGGTGGTGGAGCAAAGGCACGGCAGCAGGAACAGCAAGATCACATCTCATAATTCTTCCCAAACAGTTCCACCAACTGAAGACCAAGTATTCTAGTCCATGTGCATATGGGGGCCATTCTCATTCAAACCTCCCAATTACCACTCATTCCCTAGATATTAACCCTTCCTCCTTCTTCCCCTAAATTCTCACTTTCAGAAGAGGATACAGTTTAATTTGTTTATTTACTCACCTTTATTACCATGCCTCATTCCTGACTGTGAGCACCCAGTCTAATATATTGGGTATTTGTTCTTTTCATTGTATGTTGATTTGTTTCTTTTTAAGATAGTGTCTCATACAACCCAGATGCAGCTTAGGCTGGCCACAAGCTCCTGCAGATCCACCTGCTCCTACCTCATGAGTGCAGAAGTACATGTGTACAGAAGAACTTGGCTTAATTGTGCTTCTTATAAACTATATTTCCTTAGGTATACAGAATCTTTTTATTTATAATTACATGTGCCATAACTCAAGGTTTCTTTTCTTGTTGTTTTGGAGACAGTCAAGTATTCCTGGCCTTGAACTCATGTCAATGAGGATGACCTTGAATTTCTTATCTTCCAAACAATTGGTACTACAAGTGTGTGCCACTGACCCTGATTTATGGCATACTGGGAATTGAACTCAAAGCACCATGCATGCTAGGCTAGCACTCTACCATGTGAGCTACATCTCTAGCCCTTTGTTTTACCTACAATATTTCAAAGACCTTGCCACAGTGCTGAATATGTACCCCATTTGCTGCTCCTAATCGATGGATAATGTCCTACACCTCATATTTTGCCAATTTATTCTCCCAATGACAGGTAAGTTGGTTGCCTGCAACTCATTTCTTCTTCTTCTCCTTCTTCTTCTTCTCCTCCTTCTTCTTCTTCTTCTTCTTCTTCTTCTTCTTCTTCTTCTTCTTCTTCTTCTTCTTCTTCTTCTTCTTCTTCTTCCCCTTCCTCTTCCTCTTCTTCTTCTTCTCCTTCTTCTTCTTCTCCTCCTTCTCCTTCTTCTTCTTCCCCTTCCCCTTCTTCTTCCCCTTCCCCTTCCCCTTCTTCTTCTTCTTCTTCTTCTTCTTCTTCTTCTTCTTCTTCTTCTTCTTCTTCTTCTTCTTCTTCTTCTTCTCCTTCTTCTTTTTAAAGATTTTATTTAATTTAAGTATATGAGTACACTGTAGCTGTCTTCAGAAGAGGGCATCAGATCCCATTACAAATGGTTGTGAGCCACCATGTGGTTGCTGGGAAATGAACTCAGGACCTCTGGAAGAGCAGCCAGTGCTCTTAACCGCTGAGCCATCTCTCCAGCCCCCTGCAACTCACTTCTTATACAAATAAAAACTCTCAATGTGTGCCCTCATGTATCTCCCATTTGGACATGTGTGAATTTCCCTTGGATGTGCAGTCAGGAGGAAAATAATTAGGTGGCAGAACACATGAGCTCTCCATTTTAATGAGTCCTGTCAAGTTACTGGTAGGAATGCTATACCAGTCTGCTCTGCCACTGACAGTGTATGAGTATCCCAACATTACTGCCTTCCTGCCAACACTTAGCATTAATTAGCTTTCTAATTTTTGCCAGCTAAAAGGACAGAAGTGCTCCTTCTCTCAATCCAAACCATAGACGGGCACATGATAGCGTCGCAGATGGAGTCAGTGCTCACCAATTCAGCCACTCCCTCGAGTCTCACACCTACTGAGCTCCAAAAATCTATCAGTTTACAGCTGCACATCTCCCAGAGTGCCTCCCTCATTTCTTCTCTTCACCATGATCCAGGAAAAAGATTCCCCTCTCATTACTGCATTCACACCACCAATATATTCCCCATCTGCCACCAAATTAATATTCCAGAAGCACGGCCCTTTGAAATGGGGATGAGGATGTTAAGAATATATAGAGGTTGGAGTTTTTAACCTAAAATTCTAATGCAGGGGTTAGATTTTCTTTCTAGAGGAAATCTCTTATCCCAGTGAAATGTCAATCAACCAGAGACATCGTTCTTAGGTAAATCTCCATAAAAGTCATGTTTGTTGGTTCTTGTTTTGTTTTGAAGTCATTTCATTGGTTTGAGGCAGGATCTCACTCTGTAACCCCTCCTGTCCTGGAACTCACTACATAGCATAGACTGGCTTTGAATTCATGACAATTCCCCTGCCTAAGCCTCCCAAGTGCTATCCAGAACTTGGTGGTCTGCTTGAATAAAGTAGATAAACTACTTGTGGTAATATCTTAGGGTTTTACTGCAGTGAACAGACACCATGACCAAGGCAACTCTTCTAAAGGACAACATTTACTTGGGGGTGACTTAAAGGTTCAGAGGTTCAGTCCATGATCATCAAGGTGAGAACATGGCAGCATCCAGGCAGGCATGGCGCAGGAAAAGCTGAGAGATCTACATCTTCATGTAGGCTGCTAGCAGAACACTGCCTTACAGGCAGCTAGGATGAGGGTCTTAAAGACCACACCCACAGTGACACACCTACTCCAACAGGGCCACACCTTCTAATAATGCATCTCCCTGGGCCAAGCATATACAAACCATCACAGGTAACATAGACCTATTAATCCTGGTACTCAGGCTAAGGTAGGAAGGTACCATGAGTTCCAGTCCAGCCTGGACCACAGGGTAAACTCCAGGTCAGTCTATGCTAGAGTGGTACCCTTCCCCCATTTTCCAATAAAGAAAGAAAGGATGAGTAGTTCGAAGTCATCCTCTGCTACATAAGAGATTCAAAGTCCAAATTACATGAGATTTTGTCTCAAAAAGCAAACAAACAAAACACAAAGATTTTGGGGGTGAGTAGAAGTGACAGTGATTTAATAGAAAAATTCAAAAGTGTCTCACCAATAAGTAGTACAATCTGAGGGTAGCTTTTATCTCTCAGCCTGCATGGCAAATGCCACTGTCCCACGAATCCCTTCCGTCAGTGTTGCAGAGATCACAACCCAAAGAGACCAAGGCAATTATCTCTTGTCCTTAAGATGAGCTCATTTTGTCAAATTCCTTGAATTTCTATCACCTAGATAGGGTGCCCAATAGTGGGGAAAAAGCCTTGTGAGGGAGAGTCAGAGGGAAACAATTTGTTTTGCAGCTTCTGGATAGTCTATCAATGGTCACATCATGAGAAATACTATGAACTCTGGATGCAGGTTGTAGCTAGGAATCTTGAACTTGGAGCTGGACACAGAGGACACAGATAACTATATTGTCACTCCAAAGTGGGCATGAGGTAATATGTGGTTTGTGTCTGTGGGGACACCTGAAATTGTACATAAAAAGAGAAGAGGGAGGAGGCAGGTAGGTGTGTGCCCTGGGCAGTAAAGAACAGGCTGGGTGATTGTTTCTGTTTCGCCAATTTCCCTTACATGAGAACATCTTTTTTGTTGTTGTTTTATTTTTTGTTTGTTTGTTTTGTTTTGTTATTTTGTTTTCAAGACAGGGTTTCTCTGTATAGCCCTGGCTCTCCTGGAACTCACTCTGTAGACCTGGCTGGCCTCAAACTCAGAAATCTGCCTGCCTCTCCCTCCCAAGTGCTGGGATTAAAGGCATGCACCACCACTGCCTGGTACATGAGAATATCTTGAGATGCCAAATATTACTTATTAAACTCTGCTGGCAGAAGCCAGTTCTATGCACACTCCTGCAAGCAAGAATAGAGAGGGAGCCACAGAATATGCCAGGAAGTCGAAGAAAGAAGTTTAGTGAATGTTGGGGTTAAATAGAAAGGTCCCCATAGACTCATGCGTTTTAATGTTTTTTTTTTTTCAATAGGGAGTGACACTATTAGGCCTTGTTGGAGGAAGTGGGTCACTGAGGGCAGACTTTGAGGTCTCATATGCTCAGGTGAGGCCTAGTGTGGCACACAGTTCCCGTCTGCTGCCTGCAGATCAAGATGTAGATCTCAACTCCTTCTCCAGCACCATGTCTGTCCAACTGCCACCATGTTTCCTACCATGACAATAATAGACTAAATTTCTGAAACTGTAAGCCAGCCCCATGTTTTCCTTTATAAGAGTTGCCTTCATCATTGGGTCTATTCAGAGCAATAGAGACTCTAACTAAAACAGTGAACATGTGGCCACTCTCTGACACCAAGGCCTTTGATTTTTTCCAAGTGGCTTCAAAATCCTTTGGATTCCAGAAAGCCAGCTCTGTTCTGTCTACCATTTTCCCTCTTCAGGATAACAGCAACCCAGAAAATCCTATATCTTGCCGGGCAGTGGTGGCACATGCCTTTAATCCCAGCACTTGGGAGGCAGAGACAGGCGGATTTCTGAGTTCGAGGCCAGCCTGGCCTACAGAAGTGAGTTCCAGGATAGCCAGGGCTACACAGAGAAACCTGTCTCAACAAAACAAAAACAAACAAACAAACAAAAAATCCTATATCTTACCTGGGCACAGGAGGTCTAAAACTTGCTTGTCCTGTCTATGTTTGTAGTCTGATTATACACAGCAGCGAAGGGTGGTTCATTGCTGGAAAGAGGGGTTAGCTTTCTACTTAAAGAGAAAAAAGAAACACAAATGGAAAAGTAAAGAACCACAAAATAAACGTTTATTTCCCAGCTACACCAGAGAATCGACAGTATGCTAACAACCTCTAGGTTCAGAATGGAGAAGAAGCTTCCTTGTCTGAACCTGCAGCACCAGCTACAATATTTACTGTCCAGCTCTAAATGAGATGAGGAGAAGAAAGCAAAAGAAATGTCATTCTACTGAGAAACCAAACTCTCATATATATACATATACATATACATATGTATATATAGGAACACACACATGCACTCACACTAGTGTGCTTGTGTGCATTTGTGTGTGTGTGTGTGTGTGTGAAAGAGAGAG
>NW_022196904.1:90587168-90619105 GCF_008632895.1 Mastomys coucha
ACCAAAAAAAAAAAAAAAGAAAAGAAAAGAAAATATCATTCAGAAACCCATTTTTAAATTAATAAAATAAATTTGGCCATATTCTTATTAATCCAGCATGATATTTGTATTTATTTGCATTCCTTATTACATGTTTATCCTCAAATATTTACATGTTATTAGAAGATATTCATTGTTTAATACTACTATATGATTACCACCACAGCCAAAAGCAACCCGAGGAGGCGTAGCAATTATACCTAATGTGACATCCTGGTCGGAATCCCAAGGGACACAGGATGTTAGGTGAAAACTAAGGAAATCTGAATAAAGGACAGACTTTAATAATAAGGTGTCAATATTGTTCACCAGTTGCCACAAATGTCCCACCGAGGTAAGAGGTTGATAACAAAGGAGACTAGGTCCAGAGCACATGGGAACTCTCTGTACTCTTCCCCATTTTTCTGCAAATCTAAAACTGTTCCAGCAAGTTAAGTCTATTTTTAAAAAGGCCACATTATTATTCCCTCAACTAGCTGTTTTTCTAGCATTAGGCATTCACAGTGGTTCTGGCTTTCAACTGTTGAAAATAATGTTCTAAGAACACCCTGTACAGTGACCTTTTCAGTGAGTTTAGAACCAGAGTCAGCATCCAAGAGACTCAAAATGGAGGTGAACTACTGTGACCATTTTACCTCTCCCAAGCCCTAAACAATATCATTTCCCAGCTTGCCCGATGCTTAGAGCATCTTCCCACAGCATTTCATGTACCTCAAACAATGTACACTGTTCTAGTCTCTGCCTCTATTCCCATCCCTAGAGGGAACCCTGACCTGAGGCAAAGGTATTAAACAGTTCTAGTCGGACACTCACTGAGCCTGGAGCATCCACAGAAGCACCCACGATGTGGCAGGTGCTAGGACTCCAAATAGCCCTCTTAGCTGGGTATGATGGCTCATATCCTCCATCATGACACTTGGGAGGCTGAGACCAGAGGACTGCTGGGACTTTAAGGCCAGCCTAGGCTATGCCACTATGCAAAAAGAAAAGAGAACTGACACTCTTCATGTATTCCCTTCACGAATCCCTATTGGTGGCCACCCACACTTGAGGTTTGAATTTTTAAAGTGAGGCTGGTTTCATCCTCTGCTTAGAGCACTTTCCTCCAAATGTTTTCCTCTTCTGTGATACAGAGACCAGAATCTACACAACAAGCATTTTTCCCCCCTTTGGTTTAGGATGTAGCAAGAATGAAAAGTCATTTTACTCCAGGCAGTGATAGTGCATGCCTTTAATCCCAGCACTCCAGAGGCAGATCTCTGAGTTCAAAGCCAGCCTGGTCTACGGAGTGAAGTCCAGAACAGCCAGAACTACACAGAGAAACCCTGTCTTGAAAAACAAACAAACAAAAATTACCCAGAAAAAAAAAAGTTAAAAAAAAAAAAGAGTCAGGCAAGACTACGTGCTCCTGTAAATCCAACATGTTAGTGTAGGGACAGGTGAGTCCTAGTTGCTCACCAGCCAGTCAGTCTTGCAAAAACAGTGAGTTTCAGGAAGGCAGAAGTAGCTGCATCTCTGAGGTTTGAGGTCATCCTGGTCTACATAGCTAGTTCCAGGCTAGCTAGTACTATACAGTGAAATCCTATTTCAAAAAGAGAGAGGGTTGGGAGAGGAAGAAGCAAGACACAGGGGTGGGGGAGTTAGAAGAGAGAAGAGACATAAGAGAGGAAAGAGATCATATTTTCAAAGAGATAAGTCTGAGAACAATAGAGAAGGAGACCAAACAACATCTTCTTGGATGTCCATTTCCACATGGACATATGACAGCCGTATGCATATGCACATATACCACACATATAGGAAAAGAAAGAAAACATAAAACAGAGATCTGTAAATCAGAGAATAAAACTATGATTTAAATATGTGGCTTGGAGCTGAGTATAGAAGCTATAATCTCAGTACCCAAGAGGCTGAATCAGGAAGATTTTGAACTTGAAGCCAGACTGGGCTGCATAGTGATAACCTGTCTTTGACACATATGTATCAGAGCTGGGGATAACGGTTCAAACCAGTAAAGCCAGAAAGTACAGGAGTAAGCGGGAGTGGGGGTGAGGGGGTGAGGGGTGGGGGTGTTGCTACAAGTTAGAGGCCAATTTGAGCAACATAGTAACAACTTCAAGATCAAGGCTGGGATACATAGTAAAACCATGTCTCAAAGGAATGAATAAATGAACAATGAAAAATGTTTATAAAATAAGAGCGTGCTTGTAGGTGGGCAGGTATTTGTAGAAAGCTGTGTTGGTTTTGCAGATGGAGTTGCATCAGATGAGAACAGGTAAATAAAAAGGCATGATCTACTAGATGGGGGTCAAACTGAGTAGGAAAGCAGCCTGCATAAGAGTGACGGAGAGAGCTAAGCCTAAGCATCAGAGTAAAAGGGAGAAGGCTAGGGGCCTGGGAAGAAGGCTCTGTGGTTAAGAACATCTGCTGTGCTTGCAGAGGAACTGCATTCAGTTACTAGCACCAGCAAAGTAGCTCCTAACCCTCTGTAACCCCAATTCCAGGAGATCTGATGCCCTTTTCTGGTCTCCCTGGACATCAGGCACACATGTACACAAACATAGACATGCAGGCAAGACACTCACACAAAATAAAAAATTAAATGCACAAATTAATAAATTCGTGTTTTTGTGTACAGTTCATTAAGTCCTCCCACCCTGCTAAGAGTGGATCATGAAATCCTCTGCATCGGCTGTGTCAGGCTGGGAGAGCTCACCCAGGCGCACTGTCAGTTAAGGTGAAAGAGGCCGACAGCGGATCAGACAGAACAATAGTTATGAAGGAGATGTCAGAAAGTAAAAATAGACTCTTTATAAGGAGATAAAGAGTAAGAATTACATAAAATAGGTGAGGGAATGAAAAGAAAAATAAAAGGACATGAAAGTTTATCTAAGTTCAATGATGTCTTAAAAATAAGTAGACATGGGGTTGGAGAGATGGCTCAGTGGTTGACAGCACCTGCCATGCTTGCCAATGACTCAAAATCAGTTCCCAACATCTATGTCTTGCAGCGCACAGTGGCCCTTAACTCCACTCCAGGGAATCCAATACACTCTTTAGCCTGCTCAGGTATCCATACACACACACACACACACACACACACACACACACAATTTTTAAAATTTTATATGTATGGATGTTTTGCCAGAGTATATGTCTGTGAGCCTCATCCCTGGTGCCCAAGAAGAAGACCACAAGAGGATCAAATCCCCTGAAACTGAAGTTATAAACAATTTTGAGCTGCCATGTGGGTACTGAGAATTGAATCTGAGTCCCATACAGGAGCAGAGACCTGCACAGATATGCAGATATTCTCTTCTCCACTGAACAGGTCATCCATTCTACCCAAGCTGCTCTTATGCACGGTCAGTTTCAAGAATCTCATTCTCTGTTCCACCTCTTTTGTAACAAGTTCCCTAGAACAAGAATCCTGAGGAAAGCGATTTTGCTCATGCTCTGAGGACAAAAGCAAGAGTGAGAGAAAGGGACAGTCAGGCAAGGAAGCTGAGACAGCTCTTTGGGATATGCTTTATCTGACTCACAGCATCTTTAGGACATCCAGCTGGGTTGCTCTCTGGAACCCTTGAGAGTCCAGATGGACCCACTGAACAGTATAAAAGCTGTCTGACAGGGAAGCAGAAGGCCATCTATCTCCCGTCTCTGTCTTCTCATGTGTTTCCTCCCACGGCTCAAACTCGATCCCATACATAGGGCTCACAATTTGTCCACTCCGGAGAGCCCTTGGGGAAGCCAGAACTTCATGGATCCAGTCAGCTCAGCCCTGGTGCTGGAGCAGCTAGAGTTCCAGATTCAGCAGCTGTGACAGACTCTGTTGCAGATAAAGCTGGGCAGCTTTAGGGCAGCCTGAGACCAAAGGACAGAAACAAGTGAGCCATTCTGGAGACCAATCTACCTATCATATAAAGGGCTCAGACCTAGAGAAGCAGGTAGGTGACTGGGCACTCTGCTGGGCACAGCTGGACCTTGTTTAAGGATCTACTCTTACCCTTTTATACTGGATCTTAAGAAAAAAAAATGATGCATTCATATTTTTTCCTCTAAGAAGGGAAGTTGAAATTCAATTTTCCAGGGGGTGGAAAGATAGCTTGGAGGTTAAAAATAGTGGCTGCTCTTCCAGAGGTCCTGAGTTCAATTCCCAGCAACCACATGGTGGCTCATAGCCATCTCTAATGAGATCTGGTGCCATCTTCTGGTGTGCAGGCATACATGCAGGCAGAACATTATATACATAATGAAATAAATAAATCTTTTTTTAAAAAATTTCAATTCTCCAAGTGTGTGCCCAGTCGCATAAAAAGGAGAACTAAGACATCAAATTACTACATTACTAAAGCTGATAATGGCTGACAGGTTTTTTTTGGGGGGGAGGGTTGTTTGTTTTTGAGACAGGGTTTCATGTAGCCAAGGCTAACCTTAAAACTCACTATGTAGTTGAGTGTGATCTTGAACTTCTGATCTTCCTGCCTCCACTTCCCAGATGCTGGGATTGTAGGCATGCACCATCATGCCAGGTTTTGTGGAGTTCTGGGGGACACTATCAACCAAGCTACTTCATCAGTCACTGATATCCAGGGCCATAGTTGGTGTCTGCCATCTTCTCATCTACCAGCCATCCTAGGCTTGCTGAGAATGCTGGCTGACCTGTGTTACTGGCCTGATGGGCCAATCCAGACCTTTAGCTCTCTTGCTTTGCTCTTGTTGGGCCACAGTCACTGCAGTTCTCACTTCTTGCTGTCAAGGCTTCTTTCCCAGAATCCCCTGCATCTCAGAAGCACTCTTTCTGTGTCATGAAAGACAACCATTGTCACTCATGAGAATGAGTGTCAGCTACCCCTTCCAGCACAGAAATGTCTTTCATTATCATGATCCACTGCCAAGAGGAGTCCAGAGTCCAAACCATGACCACAGCTCCCATTTCACATCATACACACACACAGACACACACACACACACACACACACACACACACACACACACACACGAACTTATCAGATAGAAAGTTACTGGAAACATAAATTCTACAAAGAGGTCATTGAGAAATATGGTGGTCAAGAGCAGTATGACTACCAACTTGGAATCTCTGAGACCTATTGACTAAGGTATTTGGGGGGACAAAACCATGTCACTCCATACCACAACAGTAATGAACTACAGAAGGAGCTGCAAACATTGATACCATTGCCGGAGTCTGAAAGATGCCTGGTAATTATCTTGCCATGCTCTTATTTAATTTGTCCTTTTGGCAGATGAAAAATCTTGATGAATCCTGAAGAATGACAACAGATCACTATCAACGTAATTGGGAAGGGAATCCAATTATAGCTGCAACCTTGGTATGGTGTCTTTATTGGAGCTAATCAATACAGCCCCTGGCATCTGGAAAATGTCTCCTTTTCAACCTAAAAGCAAACTGCTTTCATGTGGCATGACAGCTGTACTCCTTCACTAATTTACCTCAGGGCTACATCAACCTTCAATTTCCAGCATCACATAACTAAGAAGGAGCCTCAATTGTCTTGATAGCCTACAGAATACAAGGCTGGCTCATTTTATTGATGTCATTATGCTCATTGGATCTGATGAGCAAGAAGTATCAGGTATTCTGGGTATTTTGGTAGAACACATGCCTTCTGGGAGATGAAAGATAAACTCATACAACTCAAAAAATTGACATAAAATTTCCCTTCAACAGCTAAAGGATTCCACGGCCTGTGACATGATGAAATTCATCTTTAAAAAGGAAAGGCAGGTAGCTCTACTGTACATTGCCCACTGTGAGAAAAGAAGCCCCCGGCTTGGTAGACTTGTTAGGATTTTGGAGGAAAAGCACACACACACACACACACACACACACACACACACACACACACCATTTGAGCATGTTGCATCAACCAATTGGCTTTCAAGCATAAGGCTTGAAGTTTTGAATGATGCCCACAACAAGAAAAGTCTCTGTAGCAGGTCTAAGTTGCTCAGAGTACCTTGCTATCTGGTGTGAGACATGTCATACAACAGAGAGAGAGAACATGTAGGAGTGGGTAGGGAGGCTACATACCCACTCACTGAAGAACCACAAGCAGACCTTAGAAATCTACAGTGGGGCTTGATTGTATGTATTTGCACTGTGTCTATGCTGGTGCCTGGGGCAGCCAGAAGAGGGTGTTGGATCCTCTGGAACTGGAATTACAGTTGGTTTGAGCCACCCAACATAAGTGCTGAGAATTGAACCCAGGTCCTCCACAAAGACAGCAAGTGCCCTTAACCATTGAGCCATTCCTCTAGTCCTATGGATCTGGTAGAGTTTAAATATGAAAATATGAAACCTTTAATGATAGTGCCTGCTGTGAGATGCTGTTCATATGAGCTGAAGTCACTATAATAAAAAACTATCAACTGAGCCAAATGTGGTGGCACACATCTTTAATCCCAGCACTTGGGAGGCAGAGGCAGGCCTACCAAAACAGCTAAGGCTACACAGTTTCTTCTTCTCAACCACTTCTTTGTCACAACCACTTGACAAACTGGCTGGAAAGATGGCTCAGTGGTTAAGAGCACTGACTGCTCTTCCAGAGGTCCTGAGTTCAATTCCCAGCAACCATATGGTGGCTTACAACCATCTGTAGTGAGATCTGATGCCCTCTTCTGGTGTGTTTGAAGATAGCTACAGTGTACTCACATAAATAAAAATAAATTTAAAAAAAAAAAAAAAAGAAGAAGAAAAAACAAACTGCAGTGACAGCAACCACCTGGCCAATCAGCCATTTCTATGGGGGCTATAGCATTTTCATACCCTCTCAAGAGTCCCCAGAGTTCCAACATAAACTATCTTCAGCTGGCAAAATCATGCTCCTGCCAGAGCACGAGGCAAAACATAGATGGCTGCTAGGGACTGAAGCAGCCCCACATCTCACACCTGGAATTAAAACAAAACACAGTAAATATATTAAGACATATTCCCATAGCATATCTGTGTTTTTAAAGAAACTCAAATTCTCACCACCCATTCTAGCACATCATCTCATTTAGTTCTCAGCCTGGTAGGGTGCCACCAGCCTTCACTTCTCAAGTATGAAGCTCTTGGTCTCCTTGACCTTGTAAACTGTGCTTGTTACCATTACTCCTTCAATTATTTCTAGGTGTGGAAGTGCCAAGACGCAACATTGAATTCTGCATTGCAAACATTCTCCTCAGTGAATGTTATGATTATCAGGGTAAATAGCCTACATCAGAATAGCTTTCAAAGCCTGCGAGATCACAGGCACAATGACCAGATCTGTGCTATAGATTCAGAATGACTAGTGGCTTTATGGTGCCTCCAGCGGAAAGTTCTCCACTCCCACCCCCCAGGGAACACATTGAGAGAAGGAATACATATTTAGGGGTTGGTTATTGGAAGTGATGATGAGGGGAGCCAATTTCCCTACCCTATTCCCCTCCTCCCTTTCTCTGCAGTGCTGCAGAGCACACAAAGAGCTTCCTGTGTTCCGTAAATGCTCCGTAAATGCTTGTTCACTGAGCTACACCCCTGGCCAAAAGAGGGTCATCTCATTCCAACCGTATATGCTGGCTAGAAGATAATGAACACAATTCATCTTGGAGGGTAGTGTCTTACCCGCAGAGCACTGCCCTCAACTTGGCAGCTTCGCTGAGCCATTCCACCGGCAGCCCTGTCTGCTGCCTTCGGATACATAAAATACGGTAGAACGCTGGACCTTATGGTCACCGTTATGCACTTCCTTTGCTACAAGACAAATTTTTTCTCAAAGGCAACATGATGTGGGATGCCATGTCAGTTGATCAGACATCTGAAGTCCAAGCTGCTCTTGTGGGCAGCAGTGTGGGGGAAGGCACTCAGGATAAGAGCAGCAGCCATTTTAGAGCAGGTGACAATGTCTGTAGTGGAGCTCACTTCTCTTTCCCCCAAGTAACTGTAATAACCTTGCCACCTGTGTTAGAGTTCTCTAAAGGAACAGAGATGATCAGATGTGTGTGTATGTGTGTTTGTGTGTATACATATATACATACAGATGCACACACACATATATACATATATATGTGTGTGTGTATGTGTGTGTATGTATATATATACATGTGTATATATACACACATATATATATGGGTTTATAGCTGGGCAGTAATGATGCACACCTTTGATCCCAGCATTTGGGAGGCAGAGGCAGGCAGATCTCTGTGAGTTTAAGACCAGCCCGGTCTACAGAGTGAGTTCCAGAGCCTAAATCAATCAATAAAACTCTTCATGAACATGTCCAGCTCCTTGGTTTTAGTTGATTCCAGACGTAGTCAAGCTGATAACTAGGATTAGCTATCACTCCACCAGCCATGGTGAGCCCCAAAGAAAAGACCCCACATCCTGGGCTCAGCACTAATCACTTCTGTTGACGTATCAAGTGTTCGGTAATAGCAGTACCACATCTGAATGGTCCTGGTGGCGCCAAGGGTCCTGAAGAGGCTGTTTGGTAAAGGCCCAGTGCTTTGGATGACCTAGACTGACCTTTCACTGCTACACACCTTTTGCTTATTCTTATATTCTTCACTGTTAAAGGCCTCTCTCCGAAAGATAGAGCTGGGATAACAAAAAGCTAGTGCAAACAAGAGATGATATTAGTGAAACTTCCCTGGGGAAAAACAGTTATGCAGAAAATTGAGTCTTTCTTCAGAACTTATCGCTTTTTTTTAAAAGATTTATTTACTTATTATATGTAAGTACACTGTAGCTGTCCTCAGACAGTCCAGAAGAGGGCATCATCTTGTTACAGATGGTTGTGAGCCACCATGTGATTGCTGGGATTTGAACTCAGGACCTTTGGAAGAGCAGTCAGTGTTCTTAACCACTGAGCCATCTCTCCAGCCCCAGAACTTATTACTTAAATAAACATTTAACTCAGTAATGAATGTTATTAGTAAGTATGAGACAGAGGTTTTGAGAAAAAGGATTAAAGAAGAAAAGCTTAGGGAAATTCTAGGAGTTGACAAACTAATTAAATCACTAATTTTCTATGTCCAGTTTCAGAAATAAGGAACTGTATAACTAGGAAGAGATGGCAATCATACAGTTAATGACAAGCTTTGGTGCCTTCCTGAAGGCAAAAGTAAGCAGGTTTAGAAGTCCTGATGTTCCTTTACTCCTTACAGAATTATAATAAAGATAGGAATCGTATTGAAACAAGGGTTCATGGCAGAGACACCGAGGAAAGCATGTTGGCTCAGTGAATTGCCTGCTTTCCTGAACAGAACTTTTCTGATATTATAGAAAAACAAATAACAGGCTGCACAGTATTCTAAGAACCAAAGAAAAAGGATGGTGGTCTTATGCCAAATATAAAAGAAACACGGAGGAAGGAAAGGAAGGAAGGGATCAGAGAGACTGGACTTTTGCAGAAAGCCAAGTTTGATATAACAAGTAGCAGCAAATAACTTTTGATCTATTAATTTTGTGCTGAACTGAAACAGAATCAAGTTCAAATAGAGCCATCCTGTCTAGCATTTCTGTAACCACAAGGCTTTACGAAATCAATCCTAAGGAAGAAGATATTGAGTTGAAAGAAAATTGATTTTATCATAATGTTAACTTTTAGTTCTCATAAAATTGCTGTTGGCTTGCTTGTTCCTTTTTCAGTATTCTTATGTAGTCACAGAGAACTTAGAAGTAGTGTATTTTGAAAAGCTGTGTAATCAGTGAATAAAGTTTCTGAGGAAATGATTTTATGTATAAATAAAGCCTGTGAGGACACAGGTTGTCAGAGTAGGTCAAGCCGTACACAGATGTGCTTCCTCTCTGTCTCATGAAATGATACTGAATGGTGTCCCTTGTCTGAATCTTCCCTTGCCGCTCTTGCACCCATCCTGCTCCAGGCCCTGCCTTCAGCTGATTGGTCCCTGGCATGGTCCCATCCCTATAACACCAGGTTCTTGTACAGCTTCCATCACCCATCACAGTAGCTAATCTGTTCCTGGGTCTATTGTGAAAATCGTGGCTGACATAGACAGATGTTTTCTTAGAGGAGTCACTCTGAACTCCTGGTTGACGAGCTTCTTCACTAGAGTAGACAGTGGCCAGTGATTTTAGTAACACAAATCCCTAAGACCCACTTTTACAGAGCTAGTCACATTATTCTTCCCTAGGTCACTCTGTCTCCAATTTTCTAATCTTTCCAGATTTCTGTACAGCTGGCTGACTCATTCATAGCTGCTAGAAACTGGAGGTATGTTCTTATTTTAAGCTATTTTTCCTCTATTAATAGTAACAGAGGTTTGAGATACAGCTCTGTGGTGGAGTGCTTGCTGTGTGTGTAAATCCCTGAGTCAATGTCCAACACTAAAGAAAATAATAACAATAAAAGTGACAGTTTAGCTCCTACTTCTTTTAGGTCTCCTTAAGTGAAGCATTTGTGTGGCAGCTGCCCAGTTTGGACTGGCAAGAACTAGTGCACTGGGGCTCAGCACTTGGAAGGCAGAGGCAGATGGATATCAGTGAGTTCGAGGCCAATCCTGGTCTATACAGTGAGTTCCAGGACAGCTGGAGTTACATAGAGAGACACTATCTCAAAACAAAACAACAAAATCAACCAATCAAACAACAACAAATCAAAAACCCTCGTGCATTGGGGATAGAGGGATGCCTCAGTAGTTAAGAGTACCTGTTGCTCTTCCACAGGACCCACATTAGATTCCCAACATTCATTTGGTGGCTCATAACCTTTGAAATTCGTTCCAAGGGACCCAAATGCCCTCTTCTGGTCTCCACAAGTACTGCACTTACATGCGCAAAGTCAGATGTGCAGGCAAAACACTCACCTGCAGGTAATGAAAACAAATAAATCCGTAAGAAAAAGAACTAATGCAGTCATACAACATTGTTTTCTCTGAAGAACCCCCGCTTCCCCAAAAAATGGCAGCAGCTCTGGACCGCACAGTGGGTGCCAGGCTAGCCAAGGCAAGACTCTGCGTCAAAAAAAACAAAACAAAACAAGACAAACAAACAAAAAAAAACTAAAGTCATTTCTAAATTATTGCTTGCTCTCCAGAGCTTAAAGAGCTCTTTTGTATGACTAGCTCTCTTCCCTGCGTTAAAGTCCCCTGTGTTTACCTTCTTAGATTTGTAGGCTTGTAACAGGCCTCCAGACCTTAGCACAACTGACAGGAGTACCATTCAGGCCTTGGAACCCAGCCCGTAGGTAATATATCTGCCGAAATGAGAGCAAAGACCTAATCCATCAAAGCCCACAGTTCTGGGAGAGTCCCCAGATGTACTTACCTTGCTTTTTGGCTTCTGGCTAACTGTTCTTGCTAACTGAGGTGTGTCAGCCCAAGGTGTGATTTTTGTGCTTGAAAGTTGGGACTGAACTCTAGTCCCGAAAACCCCGTGTAGTCACCAGCTGGGTAATAGACTTTCTATTGACTTGAACCAATTTCCAAGTGGTCTTCTCTAGTAGATACTTCATGATAGGCTCTTTATGTCTAATATTTTAAAAAATTATAATAATTCCAGAACATTGACTCGAGGAGATAACAAAATGCAACAGACAACAGGCATTTAGAGATCAAGTTGTACTCAGAGTGTCACTGTGGATGGAGAGTGACAGGGTGCCATTTACGCAAAGAGACATGGAAAAGATACATAGTGAGGGTCGAGAAAGCAATAACTGAGAGACAGAATGTTTATAATTTCTTTTTAGAGGGTCAATGACAATGAAAGCCCTAGCAAAGACTGCCTGCACTAGAACAGTGACCATGTCTAGGGCCTCTCACTGTCCTCTAAACTCAACACCTTACTAATCATGTGGGCCCCTCTACACCAATCTACAAAGCAAGATCTTCTGCTTCACCAACCCCATGTCTGCTCCAATCTCCCAGCACCCAATAGTAGCCAGCACAGAATGCACTAGAAAATTGATCAATAAAGGACCAGTGTGCAGGGTTTTAGTAATCATGGTGATACAATGCTCAGGTCTTCCTGATCAAGGACTTGCTGCCCACAGTCAGAGAATGTAGTCCAGGGACAAAATAAATGCCAGCTTTTTCTGTGGGTACCTGTGCGGGCAGGGCATCTAAAGACTACATCATCTCAGTCTGACCTGGACCACTCTTACAGCTCTGGGTGGGCTAAGGCTTGACCAGGTCTGCTTCACCATTCATTGTCTTCCCTTGCCCAATCCTACTTCCTCCCTCTTCCCTGGCCAGAGACTGAAGTCTGTGATATTTGCCAGCAAGATTGGACTAAGTGGCTTGATTAGTAAATCGTCAGGGGATGTCATTAGTGATGGTGTTTTCAAAATCGATTAGATTGTGAAGACTCTGACCTAATGAAGGGATTAGCCCCTTGATAGAGTTGTAATACGTATGATGGTGTTACTGGGAGTTAGTGGAAGCTAAGAGGCAGAGCCCTACTTAGAGGAGGTCGGTGATTAGAGGCATGCCCTGATCTGTTCTGCTAGGCTCCTTTCTCTACCTTTTTTCTGCCCTCAGACAAACAGCTTTCCTTGGACACACACTCCTGCTACTGTCATGTTTCTGCTCAAGTACATAGTCCAAGTGACTGAATAATCCTCTAAAACCATCAGAAGAAATAAATTCTCTCTCCCCCTTCTTTTTTAAAAGTATTTAGTAGGAATAGTAGTAGTAGTAGTAGTAGTAGTAGTAGTAGTATATGTGTATGACACACAGAGAGAGAGATAGAGAGAGAGAGAATAGAGATAGAGATATGTCACAACACATACATGTGGAGGTCAGAGGTCAACTGTCAAGAATCAATCAACTCTTTTGCCTGGCAGTGGTGGCCCACGCCTTTAATCCCAGCACTTGGGAGGCAGAGGCAGGCAGAAGGCAGATTTCTGAGTTCAAGGCCAGCCCGGTCTACAGAGTGAGTTCCAGGACAGCCAAGGCTACACAGAGAAACCCTGTCTCGGAAAAAAAAAAAAAGAATCAATCCTTTCCTTCTATCAAGGCTTTGTAGATTGAATAGGCAAGTGCTTTGACTTGCTGAGCCTTCTCTCTTGTGTCTGATGTGTTGAGCAGTAGGCACAGGCCAGAGAACAGAGCAATATGTTCATAGTCAGAAAAGAGGAAGCACTGGGTTCAAATTTAGCCTTGGCTTCAATGCCTAAGTCCATTACCAGGAAACTTGCTTAGAGAACCTTATAACTTGCCTGACCAGCTTGAGTTGAGCTTCTTGTCTTACTCTTTGGCCTCTCTACTTCACACTTGGGGTTCAAGGAACACTGGTGGTTCTCTAGAGAAACAGAACTGAGAGTGGTGAGAGTGGGCCTTCCCTGACACTCGGCCTTTGCAGTCTCCCAGAGAAAGCTGAGCTGTCTCCATAGAGGCTCAACACTGTATCAATGTTGCCTGTTGACTACAGCGCTGCAGAGCAAACCTCTCCTGTCTTGTTCAATTTTTCCATGCTCTCTGGGGCTCTGTAAATGAGGATAAATATTATCAAAACTTTGCAAGTTTTGCTTGTTTGTTTGTTTGTTTGTTTTGATACAAGGTTTCTCTACATAGTCCTGGCTGTCTTGGAAGACCAGACTGGCCCAAACTCACAGTGACCACCTTTCCTCTGCCTCCAGAGTGCTGGGATTAAAGACATGTGCCGCCATACTCTGCAAAAACGTTGTAAGTTTTAAATGTTGGCAAAAGTCCAAGATGGATACCCAGCACATATTTATCGAGAGGCATGCAGCAGAGTGGAGTGAGCAAGATTCTGATTTTAGAGGTATTCAACTGTATTAACATAGAAGTCCACAAGAGGTCAGTGTCTCAACACAAAGTAAATACTGATTGCCAGTTTGGACGATACTGAAAGGATTTCCCCTTTGATGTAAAACATGAGCAGTTGAACAGTGAATATTCACACAGAAGCAACAGAGCCCGATTGGTTAGAGAGCTTATACAGTTCTCTCTCACACACGCACACAGTAAATGTTTCAAGTTCACTGGAACAAGTAAACTCTTTTTTTCTCTTCATGTCATCCTAATGCCCCAGCTACACTGTGCCTATTACAGGGACAACTATTTACATCTGCCATAATGTAATCCTAACATTTGGGAGGTAGAGGCAGGAACATCAGGAGTTCAAGGTCATCCTCAACTGTGTAGATAATGCAATGTCAGTCTGGGCTACACGGAAATGCTATTTAAAAAAATTAGGCCCTGTTCATTTCATTGTATCTTAGTGTATTTAAATCAACTTCCCTGTGAGCAAATATCAGACAGCAGGCTATTTTAAATATTTTATTATTAGGAATATTTCGAAAAAAACTAGGCAGAGTGACTTTAGTCCTGGCACTGGCAGGCAGAGGCAGGCAATCTCTGTGAGTTGGAGGATAGCCAGGGTTACATAGTGTCTTGGCAAAAAAAAAAAGAAAGGGAAAGAAAAAAGGGAGAGAGAAAGAAGGAAGGAAAGAAAGAAAGAAAGAAAGAAGAAAAAATGGAAGAAATCTTTTTAAAAATTCCTTTTTTTCTGGATGTGCTAGTACAATTATAATTTAAATTCCAGTGTTTTGCTGTGGTGACCTAGCCCACCACTGAGCTTCTCCCTCTTACACTCTCATCAGCAAGTGTCCTTTCCTTCACACTTATTACAGTTATTTTACCCGCACAAAGTATTTCCACACACAGGTCATGCAACCACTGTAACAGACCTCCAGACCTTAGGAGTCCCCGAGACCTAGCACAAGGGACTCCATGACGCAAGAACCATCCCAGCCATGAAGCTCAGCATGTAGACAGCACCACCGGCCAGAATGAAAACAAGGCCCGCCAAAGCCCTGGAAATCCACCGAAGAGCTGGAAAATCTCTAAATGGACTAACCTTGTTTTTTTGGCTTCTGCAGTTCTGCTTCTGGCTGACTGTTCTTGTTAACTGAAATGTGTCAACACAGGACAGGGTTTTTGTGCTTAAAAGCTCACCCTGAGAAAGGCTTAGTGCTATAGCAGAATCTTGAACACCTGTGTAGTCGCCAGCTGGCTAATAAAAACTTTATATTGGTTTACAGCTGTGTCCGGGCAGTCTTCTCTGGTGGATACCCCACCTCACAATAATATATATTATATATGTTTCCCAAAATAAAAACTGAACTAAGACACATTTTATGGTTTTTTAAATAATGTCATTGAAATATATTCCTTTCATACAATACATTTCACATCCAAGGCCTAGAGAGATGGCTCAGTGGATCAGTGGTTAAGAGCACTTACTGCTTTTGCAGAGGACCCAGGTTCTATTCCCAGTACATGATGGTTCACAACTGCCTGTATCCTTCATCTCCAGAGAATCTAATACCCTCTTCCAGCCTCTGGACCTCACTTCAAATACCCACATAGATACATGCAATAAAAAATAAATTTCAAAGTCTTTCAAAATAAAATAAGTTTCACACTTAAAGTGTAAATGGGTCTGGAGAGATGGCCCGGTGGGTAAGAGTACCGACTGCTCTTCCGAAGGTCTGAGTTCAAATCCCAGCAACCATATGGTGGCTCACAACTATCCATAATGAGATCTGATGCCCTCTTCTAGCATGTTTGAAGACAGCTACAGTATACTTATAATAAATAAATAAATCTTTAAAAAAATAATAAATAAATAAAAATAAAGTGTAAATGTTGAGGCCAGTCAGGTGGCACAGCAGGTAGAGGAGCTTGTGTGCAGAACTGAGAACCTGAGATCATCAATACATAGAGTCCAGGAGGTGGTAAGAGAGAGCCAGTTCCCCTGGACTCCACATGAACAGTAGGGCCCATGTACACCTGGACTCACAGATACCATACAACCCTCACAAGTACATGCAAGTACACATACACACATGCACACACACACGCACACATACACACATGCACACGCACACATACACACGCACACATACACACATGCACACATACACACACACACACATTAAACAAGTAAACTGAACAAAAAAAAACAAAGGCCGGGCGGTGATGGCGCACGCCTTTAATCCCAGCACTTGGGAGGCAGAGGCAGGAGGATTTCTGAGTTCGAGGCCAGCCTGGTCTACAGAGTAAGTTCCAGGACAGCCAGGGCTACAGAGAAACCCTGTCTCGAAAAACCAAAAAAAAAAAAACCAAAAAAACAAAAAAAAACAAAAAAAACCAAAACAACAACAAAAAAAAAAACAAAGTATTTTTTTCCTCTTTATTTCCATTAAAAAATTATAGTGTGTGTTTGATCAGACCTGATCTCACCAGATCTGAAATCTCTCTCCCTCCCCCAAAACCAATAAAACAAGATTAAAAAAAAAAGAAAGAAAAAGAAAAAAAATGTACCAGAGCCAATCAGTTTAAAACAAGATCCAATCAGATTAAATTCAGTCAAGCCAGATCCAACCAAATCATACCAAGTTACTGGGAATGGCCTCAAGATAGATCCATCGGTGCTGGGGACATTAGGTCTGTGCAAACCCCTTCTACTATCTGACTTGCCATTTGAGGGGTCAGAGGCCTTGGCTCTCCTTTGGTTCTTCTCAGGCTGGAGCTGCTACTTAAGTACTACCTAGACCCTAAAATGGCTCCCAGTTTGCAAGACCCAAACTCCAGGCAGATGAGCTTCCTCTTTGGTACCATGGGCGAGGCACACTTTCCAGCCCCCTTTAATCCTCTCTGCTCTCACTATCACCAATATCAGAACTTTGTGCTATGGACAGGCAGCAGGAGCCCAGAGCCAAGTAGAACACTTGCAAGGCGTGGCAAGGGAGGAGAACATACAGACAATGGGGACATCCATGCAACTTCATGCTTGAGATAGCTGCATGGTACAATAAAGATGTACCAGAGGCCATATCACAACCAAGACAGTGAAAAGACAGGCAGTGTTCTACCCACTGGCCATCAGTAGAAGGAAGTTGAAACCCAAGCTCCCTCCCCACCCCACCCGACCACCACCTACATTTGGTTGTGATGAGAAAGCCTGCCACTGAGAGGCTAGTATCAAATGCACCATTTTGAAAAATAGCTGCTGCTGCTGCTTCTTCATCTCTTCTTCCTCCTCCTTCTCCTCCTCTTCTTCCTCTCTCCTCTTCCTCCTCCTTCCTCTTCCTCTTCTTCTTTTTCTCCTCTTCCTCCTCTTTTTTCTTAAGTTTATGTATGCAAATATTTTGCTTGCATATCTATGTTGGGAAAGAATATACTTGAGGCCATTAAGAGGATATACTCCTTTCAGAGGATCATGGTTTGATTTGCAGTATCTACATCAGGTGGCTCATCACCACCTGTAACTTCAGTTCCTGAGAGACACTTCTGGCCTTTTGGGAAAGCTCCACCCACATAGACACATAAACATATACATAATTAAAATAATAATAAAATAAAAATGCTTAAAGAATATTGCTGGCCCTCACAATCTGTCCTGCTTGACTAATTTATAATCATCACAGAAAATGGAAGAAATGGGGAAGGACTGCCTCCTAGTCATCAGGTGACCCTTGCTTTAGGGAAAGGCTTTAGCAAATAGGGAAGGTTAAGAGCTTCCCATGAGGGTTTTACAAGGTAGGAGATCTTCATGTAATTTTGGCCCTTGGCCACCCTTTGGAGAAAAAAAAAACTTTTCTCACTATTGTTCTGTAGTACAGCTTGAGGTCAGGGATGGTGATTCTCCAAGAAGTTCTTTTTGTTTTATTATTGAGAATTATTTTCGCTATCCTGGGTTTTTTGTTTTTCCATACGAAGTTGAGAATTGCTCTTTCCATGTCTGTGTGAAGAATTGTATTGGAATTTTGATGGGGATTGCAATGAATCTATAGATTGCTTTTGGTAAAATGGCCATTTTTACTATGTTAATCTTACTGATCCATGAGCATCTTCTGAGGGCTTCTTCAATTTCTTTCTTCAAGGACTTGAAGTTCTTGTCATACAGATCTTTTACTTGCTTAGTTAGAGTCATATCAAGATATTTTATACTATTTGTGACTATTGTGAAGGATGTTGTTTCCCCAATTTCTTTCTCAGCCCATTTATCATTTTGTATAAAGGAAGGCTAGTGATTTGTTTGAGTTAATTTTATATCCTGCCACACTGCTGACATTGTTTGTCAGCTGTAGGAGTAAATAATTACAGGAGGCAGAGGGAGGAAGGGTCCTGGATAGGAGGGGGGAGAGGTAGAGCAAAGGAGGGCAGGATCAGGTTTGGGGGGAAACAGTGGAGAAGCCCAGAGGGCCAGAAGAATAAATGGAAATAAATATGCAGCTGCTGGGGGCGGGGCAGGGAACCTCTAGAAAGTTCCAGAGAACTGGGATACAGGAGGTTCCCTGGACTAAATGTCAACAGTGGGGAGATGGAACCTGAAGAGACCACCTCCAGTACATGGACAGGGCCCCCAGTGGAGGGATGGGGTCACCAACCCACCTTCAAAACTTTTGACCCAGAACTGTTCCTGTCTAAAAGAAATGCAGAGACAAAAATGTAGAAGAAACTGAAAGAAAGGTGATCCAATGACCAGCCCAACTTGGGATCCATCTCATGGGTGGGCACCAAACCCTGACTATTACTAATGCTATGTTGTGCTTGCAGACAGAAGCCTAGCATGGCTGTCCTCTGAGGTTCTATCGGCAGCTGACTGAGACTGATACAGATACTTACAGTCAACCATTGGACTGAGGTCAAGGACCCCTATGGAAGAGTTGGGGGAAGGATTGAAAGAACTGAAGGGGATGGCAACCCCATAAGAAGATCTGTAGAGAGCCGTGAAGGGGAGAGGCATTCGCCATGACAAGATGGCGCCTACTTCCGCTGTGGAGTAAACAACTGTTTGCGCATGTGCGTAGAGTGAAAAGACGCCATGTCACGGCCCATTCTGGGGCGTCATGTAGGGTAATGAACGAACAGCCAATCATGGGCAGACACGCCGCACTGTGGTGTATATAAGCAGTGCGGATTACTGGCTCGGCCTCTTTTCCCTATGGGAGAGGGCAGTAAATGTCACTACAGAAAGAACCTAGTGTGTCCGCGCGTCTTCTTCCTGGCGAGACGACTGCACGGGCTACAAAGATCAACAGTGTCAACTAACCCAGATCCCTGGGAGTTCCCAAAGACTGAGCTACTAACCAAAGAGCATACATGGGCTGGTCCATGGCCCCTGGTATATATGTAGCAGAGGACTGCCTTGTCTGGCCTCAATGGAAAAGGATGTGCCTAATCCTGTACAGACTTGATGCCCCAGGGAAGGGAGATGCTGGGGTGAGGGAAGGTGTGGAGGGGGGAGCACCCTCTCAGAGACAAAGGGGAGGGTGATGAGGTGAAGAACTCTGGGAGGGGAGACCAGGAAGGGGAGCAACATTTGGAATGTAAATAAATAAAATAGCTAATTAATTTTTAAAAAGAGAAAAAAATAAAACTGAAAAATAAACCAAAAATTTTCTCACATCTGTATGTGCACCACATATGCTAGGGAGGTCAGAAGAGGGTACCAGATTCCCTGGAACTAGAGGTAGAGGCTACTGTGAGCGGACATGTGTGTGCTAGGAACCAAAGTGGCTTTGAACTCACAAAGATCTGCCTGCCACCACCTCCTAAGTGCGAGATTGGAAGCCCAGCACCAGTGGCTTCTTCAAGAGTTAAACAGAAACTTCTCATGCTGCTTCAGTCCCGCAGGTTTTTTTTTTCTTTTCTCATATACCTTTTCCAAAAGAATGAGACAACTGTTCTAAACCGAGACCTGCTCAGAAGAGTTTACATCAGATAAAACAGGACTCAAGGGACAAGTGCCACTTGGCAACAAAAGGAGCAGGATCCTGCCACCTGGGACATCTGCTGGACCTGGGGACCCTGCTTGTCAGGTGGCAGAATCCAGGCTGATGAATTCACACTGTATGTGTCTTCTAAGATTCAGCTCTCTGAGTAGGCTGAGCAGGCTGGGATCACCTAGAACATCAGATGTTCTGGCTAGCTGGCATGTGGGAGAACATTTGGGAAGGGGATAGATTTCTTCCAGGGTCATGCAAATACTTACTGATTGTGGTGGGTGTCACCAAAGGGCCTCTAAACATAGCCACACCTGAATGGGCTCCTGAAATGGTACACCTGAAATGGGCTCCTTTTATTGTGCATAGCTTTTGAATTATGAGGTTAGTTTAAAAAAAAAAAAATTAAGGATCGTGATCTTCTGATGCACAAGACATACTTAAGTGAGTCAAGAATAGCCGACTGCATTCACTCTTCACACGACAGAGCCTCAGAGGTGCAGGCGATGCACAGAAGGGCAGGGCAGCTGCTGCTGAACCGAGCCCCTGAGGTTAGGAGGTGCCGAGGCCTCCAACCAGTCAATGGCAAATTCAGGAGGACCCAAGGCTTGAGTGCAGGGTCACCTGCCACGGTCCTGGAGCCCCACAGCAAGTCCAGCTCTGAAGACAGAGATGATGGCTTTTCTCTTCCTGGCCACACGGAGAATATGAGAGTGACTGCTGTCGTTCAGGCTCAAGCATTCGGAACTGTGAGTGAAAAGATTGGTATCTATGACTTAGAAAAATCCAACAAATACAAGAAACCTCTGCAGATTCATTCAGTAGGAAAAGTGTAACTGCTCCCCGAGCCCCAGGCTCCACATGGGCACACTTCAAAAGTTTCCAAGGGGGAAAATGCCACCACCATCTCTACACACAGAAGGAGGATCTCCTCACCTGTAGGGACAAACAGAAAGAGCCAGTGCTATAGTGATACACAGTTTGGCATTCAAAACACAGGAATAAAACTAGGTGACCACACATCCCATTTAAGATCATGTGGGAGGCCCACCAAGGTGGCTACACACTCACACACTAACCAGGAAGAAAGAAGCAGGCTGTCTCCACTACAGACCACAGGTCTGATGAGCCCAAGGCAAGGGACCAAGGAAAACCACGAGAATTCATTTATCAGGGAACAGAACATAAAACTAAGTTGAAGAAGTCAATATTTCTTAGGGAGACAAGAGTTGGACAACGGTGAAAGGTACTGAAATCTCCAGAGCTAAGGGCTCTCCCCTCCTCCAGGACACAGGTGCATCTATTCTAAGTCCATATGAAAAATGAAAACATAAATGGGAAGAGTCAGGAGAGCCCTGGAATCCATTAGCAATGGCAGAGGTGTAAGGTTAAAAACACTCTAAAGGGGGATGACCATGTAGCTCAGTGGTAGGGTGTTTCCCCAGCATGCACAAGGTCCTGAGTTTAATCCCTAACACCACAAACAAAAAGCAAACTAACAAACAAATAAAATTGCTATATAATACTAAAAAGGACTGGAGGGCACACGTGATGGCACACGTCTTTAATCACAGCACTCGGTAGGAAGAAGCAGGCAGCCTGATCTAGAAATTGAATTCCAGGACAGCCATGATATACAGAGAAACCCTGTCTCAAAAAACAAACAAACAAACAAACAAGCCGACAAATGGGCCTAGAAAGATGACTTGGTGTTTAAGAGCATTCTCTGGTATTTAAGAGCATTCTCTGTTCTTACGGAGGACCAGGCATGATTTCGTTCCCAGCACCCAAATGGTAGCTTACAACCTCCTGAAACTTTAGCTACAGGAGATCCCAGAGCCTGTTTTGGCCTCCTTGGACTCCCCCATACACACAGAACACATAAATCTATGTATAACACACACACACACACACACACACACACACACACCCTCTTTTGAACAAATGCCCATCTATACCTAACAGTGTAACACTATTACAAAAGGAAACCAAAGGTAGAAGAGGCTAAAAGGTCATCTACACACCCACACCATGAAAGGAGCTTAAATAATACAGTCTTTCCATCCAGAGCAACACAGGTTTTACTAAGTGCAAGAGGAGGAAGCCTTGGTGCACTGTTGGGCAAACTCAAAGGAGATCAATAACCAGAAACAAAATATAAAGTCATGCATGAGTGTGTGATTACTTCATGATCTGGGCATGGGAAACCCTTCCGAAAATACTGTCGAAGATTCCATAGAAGTATAGGTAATGTCAAAGTGGCAAATTGGAAAGAAATGCCTGCAAGTTGTTTTTTTTTAAATATTTTTTTTAGATCTATTTATGTATTATGTGTATAGTGTTCTACTGCATGTATACCTGAAGGCCAGAAGAAGGCACCAGATCTCATTATAGATGATTATGAGCCACCATGTGGTTATTGGGAACTGAACTCAGGACTTCTGGAAGAGCAACCAATACTCTTAACCTCTGAGACATCTCTCCAGCTCCAACATTTGCAAGTTTTAATGAAGACTTATCCACTTCCTATGAAGACTTCCAGAAGTGGAAAAGGAAAAAGGCAAGGACTAGGGCAAGAGTCATGTATTGGCCTTTCTTAGGGAAATGGATGTTAGCTAGTGTGCTTCATGTACAGGTAAACACAGGCACGAGCCTTAGGTGGGACAGATGCAAACCAAGGTTTAAGACCTGTTCTCAGCCAACAGGTTGATGAAAAGCCCAAAAACCTGCTTTAAAGATTCAAACAAACCAGCTAGGCACCACTGGATACCAACCAGCAAAGTGCCCGGGCCTGTCGGAAGCCCTGGCAGCCCAGACAAACTGTTCCCTCTATCTAGCTCAAGAGGCTCTAGTGCAAGAGCAGGAAGCCTTCCACCTACGAGGCTTTCTCTTTAGCCTCTAGATCAGGAACAACTCTGTGGAAGGTACAGCTTTGAACCAGGGTGAAACAGCACCCCAGACAATCCCAAACCCAGTTTTGAAATTTTGTGAGACACAAGGGCCCAGACACAGATATGTGAATAGCTAATTGTCTGCTAATTACAGAAGGAATCAACTGAAGCACAATTCATAGATTCACTATTATGTAACAAACAAGATGGCTCAACTATAAAAGACACTTGCTGCCAAGCCTAAGGATTTCCTTTTCTTTAAAAAGGTATATATACACATATACATATATACATACATGTATTCATGTGTACACACACACAGTCTGGAAGTCTTTTGAGACAGGGTCTCTCTGGCTCATAACCCTGACTGTCCTGAAACTCACTATGTAAACTAGACTTTCTCAAGTTCAGAGATCTGCTTGCCTGTGCCTGGAACGCTGGGATTAAGGACTTGCACCACCTTTCCCAGCCCTAGGCATCTTTTTTTTTCTTTTTTGGTTTTTTGAGACAGGGTTTCTCTGTGTAGCCCTAGCTGTCCTGGCACTCACTCTGTAGACCAGACTGGCCTCGAATTCAGAAATCCGCCTGCCTCTGCCTCTCAGGCGCTGGGATTAAAGGTGTGCGTCACCACCGCCTGGCCCTAGGCATCTTTTTGAAAAGCAATAGCAATTCGAAATAAAAGTAGGAAGGGGTACAAGTTACTTAACGGGTCTTCATTGAAAATACAATTTTATTTAAATACTAAGGAAATTGTTCTAGGATTCCTGTATTTTGATTTTCGATATTTTGATTTTGATATTTGATATTTTACACAGCTAGGGCTGACCTAGACCAAGAACGTGATTTTGACCTAGACCTTGAATTCCGGTGCAATCAGGTTCCCACCTTCCAAAAGCAGGGATTAAAATTCTGTGCTAATACAGATACTGGGCTCTGGAATCTTGAATCCTAATTGCCACGCCCCACCAGAGTTTTCCTTTTTGCCACGCCCCTCTGCCCGAACTGCATTTCCCAACATTCTTCCAGCTCCGCTGTCAGCGGTCATTGTGATGTCATCTCACAGCCCTCAGGGAAATGTAGTTTGTTCGTTCTCCAGCTAGAGAAAGATCTGGGGCTGTGGACTACCACTCCCGTGAGGTAGTGCGCAGTCCCACCCCATAAGCGGCGTCTTCGAACGCGCCGCGGCAGCCATGTTGATCGTGGCTAGCACAGGGGCCGGCACCAGCGGGTTTTAGAAGCAGGTGTCATGATGTTGTCCGCGGTGTTGAGGAGAACCGCGCCAGCGCCTCGGCTCTTCCTAGGGTTAATCAAATCTCCATCTCTCCAAAGCCGGGGAGGTGCTTACGGCCGTAGCATAGTCACCGGAGACCGCGGGGAGCCGCAGCGGCTGAGAGCTGCCGCTTGGGTGCGCCCTGGAGCATCTTCTGTCTTCTTCCCCGGACGCGGGGTAGCCACCGGGGGGCGCCGTGGAGAACGCACCGAGATCCCATACCTGACTGCCGCCTCGTCAGGACGCGCTCCTAACCCCGAAGAAACACTCCCGGGACAAGACAGCTGGAATGGGGTCCCCAACAAGGCGGGTCTGGGCATGTGGGCCTTGGCCATGGCACTGGTGGTTCAGTGCTACAACAAGAATCCATCTAACAAGGGTGATTATGGGGCCAAACTGGGTTCAAGGGAGAGGTGTGTGGGTGTGTGGGTGGGTCATGACTCCTTTGGAAGGTTGAAGGTACTTATAAATCTGGACCCGCATAACCTTACCCTAAACAAACCCAGTTACCATCTGCTGCCAGGAGCAAGCAGCATGTTGCCTTGGAAAACTCACTGCTTGAAGTTATATAATTTCCCATCATAGGTCTAGCACCCTCTTTGGGATCAGTTTGTATACGTGTATAATTGGGGGCATTGGACTTACTAATTACAGCCTGGCCCTTTTATATACCAATGTTATATCTTGTCCACTAGTCTTTCAAGAGGTCTTTCAACAGCTCTAGGGACAGCCTCTACATGTTTTTCTGGGTACATAGGTCCAAGGAAGTAGGACACTTGGATCTGGTGCTAGCTTGACCCATGCTCCTCTCTAGTCTTAGTTTCTGCACTGTCTAGTGAAGGCCAGTTCTCACTCAGTACTCTGATATTTTGACCTTTCCTGGAGTTCAGAGTCTGTTCAGTTGTTCAGAGTTTTGCTATGCTTAGTGTCATATTTAAAGTGAGCTGGATACTGTGGTTGGTTGAAGCCTTGTAGGACAGGGAGTTGGCTGAAAGTTGCTCTCTGGAGACTTACAGCAGTGGGGGAAGGAGGGAGGAGGTGGAGGTAGCCAACCCAGATTGGGGGTCTTACCTCAATTGCTTAGAGTTGAGCAGGAGCTGGAGGGGTGGCCTGACTGAGCCCAACCTCTCAGGTTCTCAGTTGTCAGTGCTAGCCTGTTCCGTGCACCCCCAGACTTGAGACTGCCTTGACTTTCACTTGTTTGTTTAATAAGATGTTGCCACTTGGGAAGAACCGGCTTCTGGGTGAGGAACAAAGACACGGAGGATCTTGTTTTGTACTGTCTTTGTAAATCTGGACTCTTACTCCTCTTCGCTGCCCTCCCCATTTCCTTTCTCTCTCTCTTTTTTTTTTAAATGTTATTACACTTCTTTTTTTAAAATATTTTTTATGTATTTATTATAAGTACACTGTAGCTGTCTTCAGACACACCAGAAGAGGGCATCCGATCTCATTACAGGTGGTTGTGAGCCACCATGTTGTTGCTGGGATTTGAACTCATGACCTTCGGAAGAGCAATCAGTGCTCTTACCGGCTGAGCCGTCTCACCAGCCCCGTTTCCTTTCTCTTAAAGAGGGCATTGAAGTAGGGCCTTTCTAGTTTAAGCATGCACGAATAGTGTGATTTCCACTTGTGTGTACATGACAGTGGCACTATGTGTGTTTAGCTTGGAGCTAGGTGTTCTGAGAGTCCCAACTTAAACCTAGACAGTTAAGGGGAGGGCGTGGGCAGCTGGTCATGCAGGGCTAGTGAGTGTTACAGAGGATCAGAGAGCTAGTAGGGTCAGGATAGCCTTCCTGGAGGACTGGAGGTCCTTGCAAGATGGGGAGCTTGAGCTTGGTTTCTGAAGGATAACATAGGAAACATAAAGGGACTGGTGATCTGTGTAGTCCATGAGGGCAGGGCCTCCATCTTACCTTTACTAGTATTTCCTTAATGCCAAGCATCTGTCCACCAGTGTGTGGGTCATAGAAGGGAGATATTTACAAATGTGCCTTGGATTGGATTGGATTCCATACCCAGACTTAGCTAGCCTGATGTGGATGGGCTAGTTTGGCCAGTGAGGGTGGAAGACAAGGTCTTTGGAATAAGTGAGAGAAGATGAAATGGCCCTGCATGCCTGGCAGGAGCGTTTGGAACTCTGTAGGCAATGAAGAGCCAATGGAAGGGTCATGAGAACAGACTGTCTAGCAGCCGGTGTGTTTGGAAGAATAGCATAAATGTGTTTGAAGTCCGGCCTGAGAGGTTACTGGGAGCTCTAGACTGGACTTTATGGCATGTAAATTTCAGTGATGTCTACTTAATAGAAGAGGTGATGACTTAAAACTGTGGCTGGTTCCAGTCTTGCCAACTTGCCTAAACAAGTTTTGAGCAGAGTCCCTCAGTGCAATGTTCTGAGAAATGGGTCTCTTTAGAAGCCAAGGAGAATTCTGGTAATGGAAAACCATGAAAAATTTGTGAGCCCAGAGTGCCTCAGGTTAAATACTAGCTCATTCCTCCCTCCGTGACTTTGGAGAATGAAGGGTAGTAAAGAGACAAGAGGTATCTATAAGGAATGATTTTGCTTTTTCAGCTGGAGATTATCTGAGCCCAATTAAATATATGAATGAGAACAATCCATAAGAGCTAGATGTTACCTTTAATCCCAAGAGGCTGAGACAAGTGGATCTCTGAGTTCCAGGGCAGCCAGGGATATAAAATGAGATCTTATCTCAAGAAAAACCAAAACAAGTACACACACAAACAGCCACCATCAATAATAATAATAATAATAATAATAATAACAACAACAACAACAACAACAACAACTAACAGTAACAACAACAAAAAACAAACAACAACAACAACAACAACTAACAGTAACAACAACAAAAAACAAACAGTCCGTAGCTAAGTAGGACAGGCCTGCCTCCTAGTCAGAGGCTGATAGGTGAGTGGAGGCACTGCGGTCTGAACAGACCTGATTTATGCACATGATGAGGCTGGTGTCTTATCTGTCTTCTCATAAGCTGAGACTCAGGAGCTTAGATGAGTTGTCCAGGTCGCAAGGCAGGTAAGCCTTAGTGCCAGGACTAAATCGGGGCTCAGCTTACCACTGATGCTAGTGAGGTCTCTTGTTTACCTAGAAGGTCTCCTGGCTACTGAATGCAGGCCTGGGTAGAAGTCAGCCTAGTGGCCTACAGTACAGCACAGAACCAGGCTGGGCATAGAGCACCACTTGTGATCCGCTGTTGATACATTTTTCCAAGTGGCCACAAGGTGGTGCCAACAACCAGCCCAGGCTTCAGCTAGGCCTGAGTCCTGAGGGATCTGACTGAACAGTTTGAGTCTCCTGGCTCTGAACTTGCGCTAAGGAATTTGGAGACTTTTCAGCTTCCTTGTGAGGCTGGCAAGGAGTATTGTCTGCCAGATATCACAGGAAGTTGGTTGAGAAGGAAGGGGTACAGCTGCCACTCTGATAATAGAGCAGCTTGCATCCCAAGTGTCCATGACTTCTGATTGAGGCTCTTTCCATTCTTTGGAAGACCTACATATCTGAGCCTTACTGCTTGGGAGGAGTGGGGCATGATATCGACTTACATTCCCAGAGCAGGGTTGGGGTGGATTCCAGCTGGGGATGGGATTTGGTTAGTCCTGTCAACCTTTCACTTTCTGGAGGAACTTCAACTGACTTCCTAGGCATTCTTTTGGCTCTGAAGGGTAGGTCTGGTGTCTGACCAGTACCCCTCTCTTTTCAGATGCAGCGCTAATGGAAGCTGCCCGGGCCAATAACGTGCAGGAAGTCAGGAGGTAAGTGTCTGGGCCTTGCTATCTTATACAGAAGGGCTGAGCAGTGTGGCCCCCCTGCCCCAGAGGAAACTTTTCCCTGCTCTAGACTTGTTTCCTGAGAGTTCCCTGTAGCCACAGACAAAGGTTCCCTTGATCTAGGTCAGACTTTATGTATTTTAAGTTTGGAAATGGGTTCCCAAACACCCCAGAGTGTTCAGTTGCAGTGGCTTGGAGTCTGTGGAACCTGCGAATCTTCCAGTTTGTTCTTGTTCCTCTGTGGAAGTGGCTATGTATTAATATTTGATGCCTGGACTTGGGAAGCTCCTAAACGATCTTTGTGCCAAAAGATCTATGTGGCTAAGAAGGCCTGCGCAGGGGGAGGCAGCCTGTAGTTCTTCCGCGGCTCACCTTGTGCTCTCGGGCTTCTGAGGGGAGGGAGGCTGACTCCTCTGGAGCAGGGAAGCATTGAGTTTGTTCTATGGACAGGGCAGAGTGTGCATCGAGGATGAATGTAGAGACTGGGGCCTGGCCAAAGCATCAGTTAGGGGCTGTTGTTCAGAGGCAGTATTCACTCCTCTTGGGCCTCACCTTGGTATTTCTGCCCTCAAATATATCTAAGTGGCCATGGGCCCTCCCTTTTCTTACCTCACTTATTTTTTGTTTTTGTTTTTGCCATATTGAATCTGAACAGGTCTTGCACATTGTACTTGGCAATTGCTCTCATCCTTGATTTTGTTTTGTTGTTTTATTTGTTTTTTAGGTTTTTTAAAAAGATAGGTAGGTAGATGGGTAGATAGATGGATAGATAGATAGATAGATAGATAGATAGATAGATAGATAGATTGAGACAGAGTTTCAGTGTAGTCCTGGCTGTCCTGGAACTCGTTGTGGCTGGTCTTGCACTTGCAGAGATTCTCCTGCCTCTACCTCTAATCTACTGGAATTAAAGGCATGTGACACCATGACCAGCCAATTTTATTTCATTTTATGTGTATAGTCACTCAGCCCACTTGTATTTTTTGTGCATGGTGTGCCTACAGTGCACTTAGAGGTAAGAAGAGGGCATTGGACCTGGAGTTAGGAACTGTGAGGTGACATGTGGGTGCTGGAATCAAACCAAAGTCCTTTGTAAGAGCAGCCACTACTTGTAACCTTGGAGCATCTCTCCAGCCCCATGCCGCTTTGTTTGTTTGTTTTTGTTTTGTTTTGTTGAGAATAGATTTTGTTATGTAACCCAGGTTAGCTTTGAACTTTTAATCCTCTTGCCTGAGCCTCTTGAGTGCTGGTGTGGGCAACCATGTCTGGTACCGTATTCACATTTAAGATAGGAATCAGTGTTTGGGGTCATTACCACGCACTTCACCAGATGCTTGAACATGGAAGGAAGTATAGAAAGGCAGCAGCAGCCCCACCAAGACTTACTGCTTTGATTCTCCTTCATTTTATCTGCAGCATTATTATTGATTCTCAAGGGTGCTTTTGAGTATTAATGTTCAAGGCTTAGTTTTTAATAAACCACTTTTGGAAGTATGGGCTGGGAGTTGTTTTGTAGCCAAATAAATATGATGGAGCAACAGTTTAATAAACATGTGATGATGCATCTTAAAAACCAAGCACAGATGTCATCTCGTTGTTATAAGAGCCATTCATAACGGCAGCTGCGTGCAGCATCTTCATGCCCCAGACACGTGCCTTGCTTTCTAGAGCCTCATTACAGGGAATTGAAGAGTAGAAGCTGGCTCTCACTGACCCTGGAATCACCTGTTGGTAACTGCCAAGGGCTGCCGGTCTGCAGCTTCTCTCTGTGCCCCGACCTCAGCCAGGCCCGCCCCCACCCCAACCCCCACCCCAGGCCACAGTAGGCAGCAGGTTTGTTGAGCTGAAGCTTACTTAAGTCCCCCTCCAAAGGTCGATGACTTTAGTTCTGAAATTTATAAGGTTTTTCAGTTTTTGGTTTTTGAGGCAAGGTTTCAAGTAACCCAGGTTGGCCTCAGATGCACTATATAGCCAAGAATGACCTTTACTCTGATCCTTCTGCCTCTACCTTCTGAATGATGTGATTCCAAATGTGCACCACCATGATTGATTTTATGGGGTGCTGAGGATCGAACCTAGGATTTGTGCATGCTGGAAAGGTACCCTACCAGTTCCGCCTTGGTCTTTGGGCAGTTTTGTTGTCTTGTTGGGGGTGGCAGTTGGTTTTGGTTTTGAGGTAGTTCTTGCTATTTGGTCCAGATATAGGTCTAAAAGCTCATGATTTTTCTGCCTTGGCCTCCCAACTGCTGTGATTATAGGCAGGTGCTACCATATCTGGCAAATACACTCTCCCTCTTTCCTCTGCCTCTGCTTCCCCAGTACTAAGATTATATGTATACACACCCTGTTAAATACCTACACTTATATATGTGTTTGTTGTTTGTTTGTTTGTTTGTTTGTTTGTTTTTCAAAGCAGGGTTTCTCTATGTGTACCCTTGGCTATTCTGGAACTTACTCTGAAGATCCACCTGGCCTCTGCCTCCCAAGTGCTGGGATTAAAGGAGCTCACCACCACTCATTTTTGTTTTGCTTTGCTTTAAGATTTTTTAAAAGCTGTCTATGTCAAGGGACAGAAGGGTAGACTCCTATGCGGACAGGTGCCCACAGAAGCCAGAAGAGGGTGTCAGATTTTCTGGGTGTTGGAGTTACAGGTTGATATGAAGGACCTGAAGAACAACAATTTATGCTTTTAACTACTGAATCTCTCTAGCCCTAAATACATATTTTTTTAAAAAAGATGAATTATTTTTTTATGTGCATTGGTGTTTTGCCAGACCCCCCCTGGAACTGGGGTTACAGATAGTGTGAGCTGCCAAGTGGATGCTAGGAATTGAACTTGGGTCCTCTGGAAGAACAGCCAGTGCCCTTAACTGTTAAGCCATTTCTCCAGTCCCTAAGTACATATTTTTGTAATGGCACCTAAATACCTGCCATCGGGGTACAGAAAGTGATAGGATCCCACCATGGGTAATATCTGTGGAAACCTTTCAAGAGTTCTTAGCCAGCCTTTCTGCCCCTCCTTATCCTCTTCTATTAGCATCTCCCTTACCCTGTGTCTTAGTGCTTTATTACTGTGAAGAGACACCATGACCATGGCAGCTCTTAAAAAGAAAAACGTTTAATTAGGGATGACTTACAGTTCAGAGGTTTAATCCATTGTAGTCATGGCAGGAGACATGGTGCTGGAGAAGGAGGTACGAGTTCTATATCTTGATCCTCAGGCAACAGGCAGAGAACAACTTGAGCTTCTGAGACTTCAAAGTCTACCTCCACAGTGACACATTTTCTCCAACAAGGCCACACCTCCTAGAAGTCCCACTCCCTATGGGTCAAGCATTCAAACACATGAGTCCATGGAGCCATTCCTATTCAAACCACCACACCCTGTAAGGAAGCAGTTGAGTGAGACACAGACCATCCTCAGCCCCCTTCTCATGCCATCCCACAGAGCTGGGTGGGACAAACCGGGCAAGGCAGGAGGCAGGTAATGTGGGCTGACTTATGAAGGCTATGAGGAAGGAGTGAAGGTGGCTTGAGATATGGGAATCTGCCCTAGCTTTTGGGTGCTCTTCTGTGAGCAGTAGATAGATGGGGTTTAGGAGGCTTTTGAGCAGGGGACTGAGCCAGGTAAGGCTGTTTCAGGAGATGAAGGCTGGAGTAATTGGGGAGAAGCTGAAGGTAGTCTTTTGAGAGGCTCTCTCTGGAGGAGACCAGGCTGAGGAAGGCCTTCATTGGTCAGATGCCCTTCCCTCCTCACTGAAAGCAGTTCTTAGGAAGGAGCAAGTGGCTAAGAGTGGTAGTGTGAACTTTTAATCCCAGCAGAGTTAGGCAGGCTCTTTCCAGGCTAGCCATGTCTTCATAGAAAGTTTCAGGCTTGCCAAAGCTACACATAGTGAAACCTTGTCTCAGAAAACAAAAAGCAACAGCAGAAAAAACAACAAGGAATAAAGGAATGGCTTCATCTGGGCCCTGTAGATGGTAGAAGGCATGAAGAGAGATGACTTGGCCTCTGGCCTCAAGGATCTCCCAGTTGCAGGTCTCCTGCTAACAGGTTAGCCTGGAACAGGAGTGGAGAGCCTACATCTTCCTGGAAGGAAATGGTCTTGAGTTTTGTTCCATTTTTCTGTGAAACCTTTGACTCCCCTGACGCCACACACTGCTCTTTACGTAGTCCTGTATGTGTGCTAGCCTTTACTTCTGTCCAGC
>NW_022196904.1:90619115-90619576 GCF_008632895.1 Mastomys coucha
AACTGGTATGGTTAGTGAATGAAGCTCCAGATACTGGTGAGTGTGTTACTACACCCTTGCCATCTTGGGGCTCTGTCATTCCTATGCCTTGCCCTCTCTTAGCTCCTGTCTCATCCAGGAGACTCAGGGTAGGGAAGGACTGATGCTTGGGGCTCTTCTGCTTAAGGAGGGAGCTTCGCCCCAGAATCTGCACTCCCTGGGACAGGTTGCAGACCCTCTGCCTCACCCACACTGCACTCTGTACCTGCTCACTGCTGACTGCTTCCCTTGGACCAGTCTTCGAGCTCGATGGAAATGCTTCCACTTTGAGCCTTTTGCTGACTCCTAGCTGCCATGTCTCTCCTGTCCCTTCCTACTGTATCCTTTTCTGTGCTGTGGGAGAGTCTGAGGATCTTATTTAGTAGAGTTTAAAATCTTGGCTCTTACTGTGGTACAAGCCCAAAATAAGAACAATTTTTAGA
>NW_022196904.1:90620143-90690018 GCF_008632895.1 Mastomys coucha
ATGTTGTACACAGCAAGACACTGTCACAAACAAGCTGAAAGTATATATAGATTGTACAATATTGGACCAACTCTTCCAATTACCAAATTAGAGAGACCTTTGGATGACAATCAACAAATTTCTAATTCTTCATATTTTTGGATTTCAATCACTTAGGATATGTTGGTAATATTAATTTTCATATTAAGATATTAAGAAAAGGTAATTGTCACTTCCTGTTTTTGTTGTAAGAGATGGAATTGGATTTGTGTGGATTTGTTGAAAGATTACTTTCTTGCTTCTAGAGTGTAGTTTTGCTCCTTATGTTGATGTTTTCCATCTGTTATCCTTTGTAGGGCTGGATTTGTGGAAAGATATTGTGTAAATTTTGTTTTGTCATGGAATATCTTGTTTTCTCCATCTATGGTAATTGAGAGTTTTGCTGGGTATAGTAGCCTGGGCTGGCATTTATGTTCTTGTAGGGTCTGTATGACATCTACCCAGGATCTTCTAGCTTTCAGTCTCTGGTGAGAAGTCTGGTGTAATTCTGATAGGCCTGCCTTTATATGTTACTAGACTTTTTTCCCTTACTGCTTTTAAAATTCTTTCTTTGGTTAGTGCATTTGGTGTTTTGATTATTATGTGTCAGGAGGAATTTCTTTTCTAGTCCAGTCTATTTGGAGTTCTGTAGGCTTCTTGTATGTTCATGGGCATCTCTTTCTTAAGGTTAGGGAAGTTTTCGTCTATAATTTTGTTGAAGTTACTTACTGGCCCATTACCTTGGGAGTCTTCAATCTCTTCTATACCTATTATCCTTAGGTTTGGTCTTCTCATTGTGTCCTGGATTTCAGGAGCTTTTTGCTTTTTTCATTTTCTTTGACTGTTGTGTCAGTGTTTTCTAAGGTATCTTCTGCCCCTGAGATTCTGTCTTCTATCTCTTGTATTCTGTTGGTGATGTTTGCATCTATGACTCCTGATTTTTCTACTAGGTTTTGTATCTCCAGGGTTGTCTCTCTTTCTGATTTCTTTATTATTTCTGTTTCCATTTTTAGATGCTGGATGGTTTTGCTCATTTCCTTCACCTGTTTGACTGTGTTTTCCTGTAGTTCTTTAAGGAATTTTTGTGTTTCCTCTTTAAGAGCTTCTAGCTCTTTACCTGTGTTCTCCTGCATTTCTTTGAGGGTGCTATTTATGTCTTTCTTAAGGTCCTGTATCATCATCATGAGAAGTGATTTTATATGTGAATCTTGCGTTTCCGGTGTGATGGTCTGTCCAGGACTTGCTATGGTGGGAGAATTGGGTTCTGATGATGCCAATTAACCTTGGTTTGTGTTGTTTATTTTCTTATGCTTGCCCCCTGCCATCTGGTCATCTCTAGTGCTACCTGCTTTTGCTAAATCTGACTGGAGTCAGTCCTTCCTGTGATCCTGGTTCTATCAGAACTCCTCAGAGTCAGGCTGTCTCTGTGATCCTGTGATTCTGAGATCCTGTGACCCTGTTCTTGTTAGAGCACCTGGGAGTGCAGCAGCTTCCTCTGGGTGTTGTAGGACTGGCTGTGGAGCCTGGGCTCAAGGTCTGCTCAGGACACCAGCCCAGAGAGACTGGAAGGAACCCAAGCCACTCTGCTGGCAGAGTTCCTATGTGCCTGGTCCCGCAGGTCCCAGTTACTCCCGGTGTTGGGACAGATGTTGGGTCCTCCTCACCTCTGATCCTGAAAGTGTCAGAGCACCTGGAAGTGGAGCTTCCTCTGGGTGTTGTGGGACTGGCTGCAGAGCTTTCGTCCAAGTTTTGCTCAGGACACCAGCCCTGGTGGTAGGCACTTTTACTTGCTGAGCCAGCTCACTGATTCCATTGTATTCTTTCTATTAAAGAGTTTGGCCTGGTCATACTAGCTCACACCTGTAATCCTAGCACTCAGGATGAAGCAGGAAGGTCTCCAGTTCAAGGCCAGCCTTTGCTACCCAATGAGTTAGAGGTCAGCAAGACTATCTTCAAACAAAACAAAAATAAACGCACAGAACACCAAAACAATAAAAGAAGTTTGTGAGTCATTGGATTGTATGCCTCCCCAAGGAGAAGGGCAGACCTCTCTTTCTGTTCCCAAAGACAATGTGACTTGAATACAGCAGAAGCAGGCAGTCTAGAGCCCATTCCAGTGTCCCACTGCTGCATAGGCGGCTGAGTTCTTCCCCCCCTCCTTCCCCTTTCCTGTGCAGCAGCCATTTCCTTCTTTTGCCTTGAAGTGCTTAAACTTTGCAAGCTCACCGGTTCACAGCTCACTTACAGCTCACACTAGAGCTGGGAGGTTGGCCTCTGCCCTGCTTGGAGAGAGCAGGTGACTCCCTTTCTCAGCCCAGCCTGGCTTCTGCACTGAGCCACTCAGCCAAGACCAAAGGGTACTGGACAGACTGCAGCACATAAGTCTAGGCTCAGGCAGAGCCATGTGGGACCTCTTAGGCTAGGGACTCAAGACAGGACTGGGAGACCTCTGACCCTCCACTGTAGATCACATTTCCTTCCGTTCACGCTGCTGATAGACAACATCCTGCCCGCTCTTTTCCCTTCACTGCACTGAGAACTGGGCCTCTGTTACTGCTGACCACCTTGGTCCTTCCTCAGTCCAAACAGGCACCTCTAATGGCTGGGTATCCTTTCTTTGCACAGATTATGTGTCCATTCAACAAACATTTACTGAGTACTTGCCATTTGCTGTGTTACTTCTTGGCACAGGGGACACCTGAGCAGTCATGACCCTGTGATGGAGATGTGGAGCTGGAAATGGTTGTTATCCAGTTGTAATCCCAGGACTCTAAAGGAGGGAGGTTGGTGAATTTGAGGCCAACCTGGGCTATGGTGGCATGACCCTATATTAGGAGGGAGAAGCTGGACTCTAGAGAGCAAGGATGGGTTTAATTATGGCTAAGTGTATATATGAAATGATGCTGGATAGCTGTAAGGAAGGACCACACTGGGTTTATAGCTATTTAAAGCCAGTGTGTATATAAAAGGCAAAAATGTTAACAGATTTGTAGATAATTTTTTGAAAAAAGATTAGCTGCTTAGTGGAAAACATGTCAGTCAACTGCTATAGTAGTATATATAGGAAGGCAGGCTGAAACATAGCTATAACTTGTATACAGTCGTTGGTGGGACACTTGTCTATTGGTAAAGCTGGGTTCAATCCTGCTTCAGAAAAGGAAAGAAAAACAACTGGAAGAGTCCAAACAGATGGGGGTGGGACTAAGATGTTAATAGCACAGATGAGGATAATTAGCTAGACTAGCTGGCCTTGTGCTCATGCCTGATTCAGAATCTGATTCATAGTAAATATTCAACAGATAAATGCCGAGTGAGTGAATAGGGCTGCAGTGTTTCCTTTCAGAAAGGAAGTGTTGGTGAGTTTCTATTTTGTGGCTGGAGCTCCTGTACAGATGCTGTTGCCTTCACTGAAATGAGGGTTTGGAGGAATTGAGCCAGAAAAAAAGATTGAAGTCTGTTTTGTTTGAGACAGGGTCTTACTATGTATCTATCTCTGGCTGTCCTGGAACTCACTTTATAGACCAGGCTGGCCTCGAACTCACAGAGATCCACCTGCCTCTGACTCCCAAAGTGCTGAGATTAAAGGCATGCGCTTAAAGGTTTATTTTTATGAATTTTAATTATGGCTAAGTGTATATATGAATGGTGGAAGTCAGAGTGTTGGACCCCCTGGAGCTGGAGTATAAACAGTTGTGAACTACCCAATATTGGTTCTGGGAACTGAACTCAAGAGCAACAAATGGATCTTAATTCATCTTTCCCACCCAGGAGGTCTATTTTAGACATACTTGCTAGATCTAGTCAGATGTACACATGCCTGTCCCTAAACTTGGGAGAAGAGGCAGGCAGATCTCTGAGTTCAAGGACAGCCTGATTTATATAGCACTCCTGGCCAGCCAAAGCTGTATATGCAATGAGACCTTGTCTCTAATCGATAAGCATGCTAGATTTATCAGTTACCTGGAAATTCTTTCGACATACTGTTTTGGTTTCTGGTTTGATGGTTTTAGAAAATAAAGGATTAAACTGTTCTATTAGATGGCTTTGGGGGAAAAAATTGTACAGTTCAGGACAGAAAAACAGGTTGGGCTTTGTTGCGGGGTGAACACATTTATTCTAACTTTGCACTGATGGTCTGGTCTCGCTCTTGTCCCCTGATGCCCCTGCTTGAGGCACTTGCTGTCTGTGTGCCGGGATCGAGGTGTCCCAAATGAGTTTAGCTACAGCATAGGTGAATGTCGTACGAATTGATCTAGGGATTTTATCTAATTAACAGAAGACCTGCCTGGTAAACACATTTGGCTGTCTCTGGGCCTCAGAGAGACTGGCTGTTTATCGATCATTGTATCGTTTTGGCTGGATGGGAACATATTAATGATGGCACCAGAGCAACCAAAACATCCAGCTCCTTTAATCACTAAATATGTAAATGTCTTTGTGTCTGGCAGTGGCTTGAAACATAATATTTCCGAGACCATCAGAGGTCAAGCCTGAACAGCATCACTCTGTAATTTGGTAGCTTGTGCTTCCTGAGGAGTCCAGGTTTTTGAATGTCACCTTCACAGGTGTCCTGAATGCTAGGGCTTTGAAAGGCAACATAATGTTACAGAAAGAAAATAAGTGTTCCAGAATTGGAAGGCCTAGGATATGCTTTTGTCATAGTTACTAACTAACTGTGTGACATTAAGATGTCACAACCTTTCCAATAACAACAGCCCACTTCACAAATAATGACACAGAAGTTTAGGCTGCTTAAGTAAATCTCTCAAAGCTGCACACTCAGAAAGTAACCCTCCTCCTTATCTACCAGTGAGGCTGGGAGCCAAAGAGAGGCTAGCCTGGGTTCTCATTTCATCTTAGGAAGCTGACCAAAGGGACAGCTATTTTGGCCAGGTTTGCTGGGAATCCACAGGTTCCTAAGAATAAACTGTCCCCAGGCTTTGCAGCATTCTCTCTAGTTTTACTTGTTTAGATCCTGCCCCTGCCTCCATTGTGCACCTCAAGCTCTTCCTCCAGAAAGCTTACCGTGGCTGGTAACAGCAACTGTTGTTCATTGCCTGTGAATGCCTTGGCAGACAGACAGTAAATACTGTGTGTGTCTCTTACCACTGTGTTACAGAATAGACTGTTATGTACATTTCCAGATAAGAAAACTCAGTGCTTAGACAGGCTTGGTACCTTCTGGTGACCTCACAGCCAGTGTAGACTTGTGCTTACACTGAGGCCCACATCCATCCACAGCCTGTGCTTTTTTTCCCAGAAGCTCATACATACTGAATGCTCATCTCTTTCTTACCAAGTGATATTGGATCTTGAAGGCTGAGTGAGTCACCTCCTTTTTTCTCCAGTTGCTTTTTTTGTTTCTCTTCACCTGGCTGTGAAGTATGCTAGATGTACCTGCTTCTCCTGCATCCACCTTAGCAAGTCACATGTAGATGCAAACACTCTAAAGAAGCAGAGATAGAGTCTGGCCTGTTGATTGATTAGTTGATTAAAACAGTTTATTTTCCAAAGACTCCCCAGTAGGAGAGCCCAGCCCTGGGCAGCAGCTGGGCCAGCTAACTGGTCTCCAGGAGTCTCCATTCATGTGGATGGGAGACCCTGCCAGCCTGCATAAGAATCTGTTCTGAGGCTGGGCTGAAACTTCCATCTCAATGGCCTTTTGTTTGGGGTTAGCACCCTGGCTTCCTGAGAAGGCCGAGTGTTTGACTGGCCCTCACAGATGGACAGTGAGCAGGGGCTGGTTTTAAAGTACAACAATTGAGAAGCTCCTGGAATTCCCATGGACTCGGGCTTGGAATACAACAGACAGAGCAGATCTGATCTCTGCTGAGGCTGAGGCTGAGGCTGGTGAGGGCTTAGTCACAGTCCTTGACTTAGCCAGGCTTTTAGGCAGTTCTACTCTACCCCCTAAGGCTCAGTTGCTTCCTGCCCCTCAAGCAGCAGTAGAGTTTCATCAAACAAGTATTGACTCATACACCTAGTCTTTCTCCCTCGCCTTTTAAAATATAACTGTATCAAAAAATTTGCCCTTTTAACATGTAAAATTCCATGGCTTTTAATACATTTATAAGATAGTGCAATTAATGTCTAACTCTAGAACATTTTATGACTCTACCCTACGGTCCACCCCATCTCATTAGGAGTCATTTCCATCCTTCCATCCTAAGCCTCTGGCAACCATTATTCTGTCTCCTGTCTGTGGATTTGCCCATTCTGGATACTTTATGTGGATGAGATCTCACAATCTGAATTTTCTATCTGGCTTCTCCAGCTTAGCTTAACTTTCCAACGTTCACATGTGTTGTAGCACACTGTCAATACTTCAAGCCTTTTAAAAGCCAAATAACATTCCATGTACAATAAACACTTTTTGATTAATCCATCAGGTGTGAAAGTGATCGACAGTTATATTATTATGAACAAGGCCAACTTGCTCTTTAAATTTTTTTTCCAACTACATTAATCTCTTTGTTCTTTGGATGATTTTTTTCTAAAGTAGCCATTTCCATGATGAAATGGGTGGAGTTCCCATAACCCTTGACACAACAGGTTGCCCTGACCTAGTCCTTCAGTGGTCCCAGCTCTGTCCTCTAGGACTACTCACTGGGTTCCCTTTCTTTGTTCAGATCTTTAAATGATGAGATAGTACAACTAGGAAATAAATATTAGGAGTCCATGTCCCTCTACCCAAGTCTGGCTCCCTAAGCTATAGTTTCAAGCTGCCATATCCTGGCCATTTTTATGATGGAGAGGCCATGAACTTTTGTTGTCCTCTCTGAATTCCAGTGTAACATCACTGTTATGGGGGCAAGGCAGTCATGTCCTTGGTAGAGACATTGTGCTTCGGTTTATATGGCCAGAGCCTACATTAGCTTTCCTGCCCCTGTCTCATTGTACTCCTATAGTCTGTTAGGCTTTGACCAAGCCTAGGATGAGGACTGCTTGTACTTCGTAAACATCTGACTGCATCTGTTTGCTTAGCTTGCTTTGGAGCAAAGACAGCCACTAAAGACACTGCTTATAGGTGTGTGAAGTCGGTGGTTGTGGGGAGACTGCTGTGGAGATGAGGTGGTCTGCAGGTGTTCTTATGCTGAGGCTAGAAGAGTCTCAGTCTGTCTCTCTGTCTCGGTCAGAGTCTCTCTCTCTCTCTCCCCCTCACCTCCTTCTCTCTAGGGGAGACGCCTCTAACGGAACAAACCTGTAGATCACCTGCTCCTTGGAGGCTTTTTCTTTACCATTTTCTGTCAGCTATAGTCCTGTCAGAGAGCTAGGGTATGCTGTTCTAGGCAGCCGCCATGGAATCTGTGAGATGGGCTTTCCTGCCTAATTCTTAGGATCAGTTAAGATCATAAATGCCAAGTGCTTAAGGCACAGTAGTTAGCCACTGAGAGATGAGCCATTCAACTCCATATTTGAGTCCATTATTTAGGCCTTTAATCCTAGCTACCAGGACACTGAGGCAGGAGAATTACAAATTCAAGGCCTGTCTGAACTACAGGATGAGTTCATAGGCAGCTTGGGCAACTTTTTGAAAGTTAAAAATCGTTGGGAGGTTGGGTGGTGGTGTCATACACTTTTAATTCCAGCATTCAGGAGGCAGAGGCACAGGCAGGCGGATCTCTGTGAGTCCAAGGTCATCCTGGTCTAGAAAGCAAATATTAGGGTAACCAGGGCTACATAGAGAAACCCTGTCTCTTAAAAAAAAAAAAGAGTGGGGAGGATGTTAGGAGGTGGCTGGAGTAGAGATGGTTCAACAGTTGAGTGCTACTGCATTGTGAAAGACCTGAGTGTAGCTCCCAGCATCCATATCAGGCAGCTGTACATGCTCATAAACTCAGACAAACGCACACTTACAGGAGGAGGAGGAGGAGGAGAAAAAAGGTATATATACCATGCTAATGGTATATAGCTCTGTGGTAGAGTGAGTGAGTACTGGGCATGCAGGAGGCCCAGAGTTCAATCTCCAGTACTGAAAAAACAAAACTTCATTCAAGAGTTTGCCAGGTACGAAGAGCCAACATGTTATCATTGCTTTCCTGTACAAACATCTTAGAGGACCCATGATAATGCATGATTGGGGGTGGACAGACCTGTTCTCCAAACTCAAACTGAGCGCTCTCTGTATGAACAAGGTCTGTGACTGGTTCATTGCATCCCTCAGTCCCCAGGTACAGAAGATGGATGGCTTTTGAGAACTGTTTTGCATATTGTCCCCTGTGGGTGGGGGCAGATATTCTGGTTAGCTTTACCCAGTCTATTCCTCGCTGAAAATCTCATGTGGACCTACCTGTGGCTTGACAGTAGTTGTGTGGTTGTCAGTGAGTTTGAGGAGTTGGATCCACTACTGCTTTCTACTGCTAATTGTGACAAGCTTCCTGGCAAGCACCCAGCTGCCCTCTGCTGCAGTCTCGAGTCCTGCTTTGGGGCCAGTAGGTGGCGCCCATAGCCCTTTCTCACACCTCAACTGCCTGGACCAAGCAGTCATGAAGGCAGCTGTGACAGGCTGTAGCCCTGGCCCTAGGTGCCCACATGGCAGTGCCCTGGGTTGCTCTTTGCCTTTACTTGATGTATGTTCATGTTTCTTCCAGTCTCAGCCAGGCACAGCTCCCTGGGGATGCAAAGGTGTTTGCTTTAGGGGATCCCAGGAGATTATTAGAGGAATCCATGCTTCTGCCTTCCCTTTCTAACAGAAGAAATCTGCATCCATAAAGTCATTCCTGTTGCCTTGTTACCCTGACCATTGCTCACATGGCACTGGCCTCCAGGGTTCTTGCTTGTGTCGAAGCTGTTTGCCAAGTGTGTGTTTGTCCAGTACCACTCAGCCCCGTAATCGTCAGTCCTCAGGAAGAGCTCACACGGTGCTGATGAGTGGAGGAAATGGTACCTCAAAGCTGAAAGGGAGACACAGAAACTGGCCTTACAGTGCAAAACATGCCAACAACATGAAGGTCCCAGAAAGGTTGAAGAACTGTTGTAGATGAAGTGAAGATACATAGGGTTTGATCTTTATACTGATTCTGTCGTACGTCTGGATCACAGTGCTCCAGTGTTGTGAAAACTGTTGGGATAACCAGAGTCATTTGAACATAGGCAGAATGTGAGGAAAACACTCATCCTGTGCTACTAGTGGGTCAGGATCCTCCATGCTCAAGCCTTTATATCTTCTGTCATAGTATTTCCAGAAAGCTTACATATATATTCTTGTACATGTAAATCATCTCTGGGTTACTATACTCTGTTTTGTTTTTTAGAAATAATGACAACAAAAATGTCTGTATATGTTCAATATAGATGCAGGGGATTTTTAGTTTCTGAATTTCTTTTCTATTTTTGATCTGCACTTGGTTGAATCTTTGCCACATTGAGACTTTGGCCATTATGGCTGGTGGTTCTGTAGAAGTCTAACCTTGTACTAGGAAATACGTGCCAAAGTATTTGGAGATAAGGGTTATAATGTCTGTAATTAATTCTCACATGGGCAAGTAAAATGTATTATAAATAGGAACCAAATTAATCAAAGTTTAAAGTAGGCCTATGTCAAGGACTTGTGAAGGGTTTTTCAGTGCTATTTTTGTAAGTAGTTTCTAAGTTTAACAATTTTAAAATAGCAATCTGCACATTAATACATAACAGGTGTCTGTAAAGGATAGGACAAAGGGGGCTGGCGAGATGGCTCAGCGGGTAAGAGCACTGACTGCTCTTCCAAAGATCCTGAGTTCAAATCCCAGCAACCACATGGTGGCTCACAATCACCCATAATGAGATCTGACACCATCTTCTGGTGCAACTGAAGAAAGCTACAGTGTACTTATTTATTATTATGAAAAAAAAAATAGGACAAAGAATGACAACCCAGCATTGAGCTTTAGTTAGACCAGCAAGTGTCATTTAGGTTGCAGATAAGTCCTTCACCATTTGCCTTTAACATTTGAGCAGATAGAGTAGTAGCAGCTACCATTGCAAAATATCCTACACACTCACACCTCCTGTGGTCACATGGCCACTTTTGTTAGGAGGCTGGCAGGCCGAGGAGCTGAGATGAGGGAGGTTAGTTGGACCTGCCTGTGGGCACACAGCCAGGCAGAGGCAGAGGCAAGCTCCTATCTGGCTCAGCCCTTTCCCAGAGAGGCTGGGTGAAGCTACTATCTGTGTGTTGAAAGATTGGACTGTTGACTCTGCAGGGCAGCCATTGCCTTCCAAAACACTGGAACTAACTGTAGTAGGAAAGGCTCAGGATGAAATGTGCAGACTCATTCATCTGAGTTGTAGGTGCTATGCCTATCTATACCAGTCTCTGCTCTCTCACTGTTCACTTGCTACCTGGAGGGCTTCCTTGAGGAGGGGGCCTGAGCTGAGCCTAAGAGGTTGGTGCAAAAGAGGCCAAAGGGGCTCTGTGCCTGTGCAGTCAGAAATAATGTAGGCTCTTACCTTGAAATCTGTTGGCCCAGACTGGGGTCCAAGAACAAACAGCTTTTGCTGTCCTCTCCCCTACCCCCCCTGTCCCTGGCTAGCTGGGAGATAAGGCACAGATGGAGGCTGCCTGGGGATTCTAGCCCTAGGCGCCTTGTCTCTGCTCAGACAGAGGGCCTGGTGCTGTTATTACTGTAAACAGGGCCTTCTGGGCGGCTCCAACCAGGGTCCTGTTGCCCTGATAGTGATCATGATTGGGTCTGCATGGCTCAGTGCTTCCAGGCCTCTGTGCAGGTGGGACAGGGCTCCCCACTCTTCAGCCCCTCCCTAGTTGCAGCTGAGGGCCAGTTCCTGCAAAGGATCCGGAAATCAGTTGGAACAATGCATGATTGAAGTTCACTGGCCGCTTTGTATTGATTAGTTATAAAGAAAAAGGAAGAAAAGTGAAGTAGTATCTTCTTTCTTTCCGTGAGAAGAGCTGGTTAGTGTGAATGACTTAGATGTACATCTGCCTGCCTAGCCCTTCTTCCTTTCTGCAAGCACCCAAGCCTAAGGAATTATCTGTTTTGGATGTCTTACTGTTTCTGGTCTGCTAGGAATCTATTTCTCAGTTTTCATTTTGGTGCTATGTGTATTATTTTTTATAATTTAGGCTTATTTATCTTTATTATGTGATTGTTTTGCCTATGTATGTATCTGTGCACCGTGTGTGTGTGTGTGTGTGTGTGTGTGTGTGTGTTTCTTCTGGAGGTCAGAGAAGATATTGACTCCCCTAGAACTGGAGTTAATAGGTAGTTGGGGGTAACTACATAGGTTCTGGGAACCAAACCCAGGTCCTCTGCAAGGATGACTCATGCTCTTAACAGCTGCACTCCAGATGCTACACATATTTAAAATGATAATGTTTTAGACATAATAGGGACTGCAGAGAAAAATAAGGCCCACAGAGGTAGGTTTATCCTGAGCAATAACATCAAGTATCTGACAGCTATGATTAGAACCCATGACCATCAGCCCCCCAAGCCATGTCCCCACTCCTGAATCTGAGATGCCTTAAACATATTTATACACAGGAGCCTAAGTACTTTGAAAAAGACTGTTGCCACAGGTCTTTCACCACAAGACAGAGAAGTATTGGTGGCAGATTGGTGTCTGCAGGTGCTATAGGGACTCAACCCTGAGAACTCCCATGTGCCAACTGCCAGAGCAGGAATAGAGTGGGAAGTGGGGTAGATGAAAACAGGTCATTTCTAGAGGATACTGGCGACTGGGGAAGTTAGACAAAACAGCCAAATGTTAACTCTTTAATACAGACTAGCACTAGGGAAGGAAGCAGACCATTTTAGGGAAATCTTAGAGGATGAAACTTGAAAATGGTTAAGAAAAAATGAGCAATGCTGTGATCACTGTTGTGAAAACAATAGAACTTGCAACTGCAAGGAAGTGCTCAGAGCAGAGAGTGAAGGGCCCAGCCGCTGCCCTCCAGCTCTACCGGAAGAGAGATGTCTCCTCTTGGCCTTGGGCTGCTGGCCTCTCGCATCCCTGGTTACTAGAGACTTTTTTCCTTCTTTGCTCCTAGGCCCTGCTACTGACTGTCCTCCTCACCTGGGGATTTTAGGCAGTTTATTTTTTATTTTATTTGTTTTTTTATTTGATTACTTTTCGAGACAGGATTTCTCTGTGTAACCCCGGCTGTCCTAGAACTGGCTCTGAGACCAGGCTGACCTTAAACTCTGAGATCCTCCCGGTCTCTTAAGTGCTGGGATTCAAGACATGAGCCACCACTGCCCACCCAGTGGCAGTTTATTTTCTACCCACAGATACATTTGGGTAATTGCTATATTTTTTTATACCATCCTAATTTACTCAGGACATCAGGTGTGGTGGCAAGGGACTCTTACCCACTGAGTTTCTCCTCCCATCACTAGTGTAAAATGGCCAGTGATACTAATGGCACAAGCACTGCTGTTTTCACAGTGCTTTATTTAGTATATACCAAGTGTCGTAGCTGGCTTGACTTACTTGATTTATTATTTCTTGACACCCCTATGTATGATATGTAGATATACAGTAAGGCTGGGAGAGGGGCAGGTTCTGGGATACAAGGTTTTGTTACATAGGTCTGATTGACCTTGATTCATGGTGATCTCCTGCCCCAGTCTTCTGAGTGCTGGCATGCACCACCATACCCAGGTCCTGTCCTTTCACTAACAGAAACAGAGAACAGGAGCTGTTGTCAGAGGGGACAGAGAAAAGCCAAGTCATACATTTATCCATAGACCAGCGTTTAAGTCCAATTTAACTTTCAAAATGGATGTGTTTGAACTGAGATCTTTTCTGCCTTATATACCCTGGGAGTATTGCAAGAGCTGGGATTCGACTCTAGCTGTCTGCTGTGTTCACCTGCCAGTGCCCTGCCAAGCAGGAGAGTTAGTTCATTAGGGAGAGCTGGCCACAAGTCTGAGCCCAAGAAAGCCTGCTGTGCCCACCCCCTCTCCCCAGCGCAGCACAGGCTGCTCTGCCCTGACTGGCAGCCCGCATTAAGCATTCTACTCATCATCTCAGGGATGATGGAATCCTAACCTTTTCGGAGACACCGTGCTCTGTCACAAGCATTGCTCTTTTTAAAAGAGATTAATTCACTTGCCGCATTTTGTCCATTGGTGAAAATCACCAGGGGGAGCAAGGGTGGCTTTCTCTGGCCTCCCAGGCCCTTTCAACCACTCTCAGCAGGCAGTCCCCGTCCCACCCCACACACAGCTGGCTAAGGACTTTGAAATGAGTGCCTGCTGGGCATTCACTTGATAAAAAGCAACAAAATGAAATGGGGAGATGTGGTTTGTGAAGTCCTAACTTTGGAGAATGCAGAGGAGACAATGCCCACGCCATCTGACTCAGCACTACAAGTGGGTACATTGTGGTTGGGTTCTGTGGTGTTTGTGAGTTTAGCTCTGGTTCTTCCTCAGTTTACCAGATACATCACTCTTTACAGAGCCCTACAGATATGGTAGGTCTCAATCCTGACAACCAGCTTGTATGAGAGGGGTTAGCATCCTCTCCTTCACAGCAAGTGATGGCAGAGCCTGGATCCTTGCTGTCTTTTATTATACCCTGGCCTCAAGAGGCTGCAAAGAAAGAGTAATGCTCAGTCAGGAGCTGGGCTTGAGAGCTGGTCTCTCTGAAGAGCAGCACGGTTCTCCTCCTCCTGGCTGACCTTAGGTTTCAGAGCCCTTCCCTGATATGTATGTATGTGTATGGAAGCGGCAGAGTGCAGCCCTCACTAACCCAGTGAAGCTCAGTGAGGGGCTGTGACTGCTCAGGGTGTTGGGATAGTAAGGGCAGAGCTTTGCTTTGCACTAGACCAGACAGACATAGGGCTTCTGACTTCTGTTGGTTTTGTTTGAGACAAAGTTTTATTGTATATTTCAGGCTGGCCTTGCAGCAATTCTAGTGCCTCAGCCTCCCAATGAAAGGTATGTACTATAGTGCTGAACTGGCCTTACAAGAATTTTTTTTTTTTTTCTTAAAACTAACCAAAAAAAAACTTTGCAGAAAAGACAACCCCATATATGTAAGTAGTTTAAATTGTTCATTGTCACAAGTTAAAAACAGCAATATATCCTTTGTACTCCTTAGATCTGTAATCCCAACACCCAGGGGGTTGAGGTTCCTGAGTCAAGGCCGCTTGAGCTGCTTAGTAAGTTCAAGGCTGATATAAACCAACATAGTAAACTTTGTTTCAAAACAAAAATAAAGTCTTGTATTGCCAAGTGTTCCAAGCCTAGGCATGTACAGAGCCCCCTGTCTTGATGGTATAAAGGTCAATAGAACAAGATTATCCTAAGGATACTGACCCTGTTGTTCACAACACATAAATGCATGCATGCCCTATGATCCACACAAGTTCCATTCCCAAGGAAATGGTTTCCTAGGTCCCAGGAAACATGGAGAGGATGTCCTTTGACATTGTTTTTGGTGGCTAGCTGGGTATCCCTGGGAGAGGGTAAGGAAGAATATGATGAATTGTTCTGGTCCCCTGTTCTTGTTGTCTCCCTTTCGTGGCCATGGATGTTAAAGAAGGTAAAGTAAGTAAGACCCTAGGTATAAATTTTCTGTGGGGAAAAAAGTCTGCTCTGCACAGACTGTGTGGTGTCATAGAAGTATTTGGCTCTGAAGTAGATATATCTGAAGCAGAATAGTAGATGACGTTCTGGTCCTTTCTGTGACTCTGAAAGAAGCTTCCACCCAGATCGGATAGATCAGGACAAGATGGAGAAAATCCTTTGCCCTTTCCTCATATGGACATCTGCCTAGTGGATGATGGACCATGTTTTGCGAGGATGCATGCATGCATGTTTAGACAAGATCTTGCTACATTCTAGGCTGTCCTAGAATTCATTGTGTGGTCCAACTGACCTTGAACTCATGGTGCTCATCCTGCCTGGTCCTGAGGATTATAGGATGGAGCTACTATGTCTGGCTGAATTGAATTCTTGACTTTGTCTTCTATTTCTGGCACCATGGTCTTTGATATTCTGCTGTCCTGAGTACTCCTTTTAGAGCAGACTCCATCCATGTCTTCTTGCCCACATATAGAATCTAGCACAGGGCCATGCCATTGGCTGACTGAAATCAGTTTCTGTCTTTTCCTTTCGTGTTATATGAACAGAGGTCTGGAGGTAGGCTAATAAGATGAGGTGAGGATGGTCCATCTGTAGAATCGTTACCTACCTGCTGTGTGACCCCTTCACAATTCATTTTCCCTTGTTAGGCCTGTTTCCTCATCCGTTAAAAGAGATTACTATCTGCTCCTTAAACTTATGAAGAGTAGATAAACTTAGGATCGTGAAGTTCCAAGAGGGTAGTCCATGCTCTGTGAGGTGCTAAGTAAGACATGGCTTTGTTCAACCTGTCTTTGTCTGCCTTGTGTTATATGGACCAGGACCCAGGATTCAGATTTACAGTGATGTGCTGTAGGCCTTGGATGTGTTGGTTTGCTTGACAGTCACTGAACTCCTGTGTACTAAACACCTGGCATATAGGTCCCGATAGTTCAGCGCAGGCTCTAGTGGGAACCTAACTTAGCATTTCTAAAGTTCTTTCCTACTTTCCTTGGGTTGCAGAATTTGTATTTTCCAAACAGCCATGATAAGATAAATACAGTTGAGCAATGTTCTTTTGTAAACAAGGAACTATGTAGACAAGGCTAGGCCTGTCAAGGTCTTTTAAGGGAGAGGATATTGGCACCAGGTTTGTATCACATGGCCTGAGGGCAGAACTGTAGGCTGCAAAGAGACTGAGCTTCTTGGACCAGGGAAGTAGGAATGTCAGAGTATCACTATTAAGATATAGAAGGCAAAGTCTTTTTCAGATGTCTTGGGAGGATGACAGTAGGGATCTGGGAAGGAGAAAGGCAAGGGAAGCCTCAGATGAGGAGAGTGATCAGTGGCTGTGATTGGAGATTAGTACTCAAAGGTCTCTGTTTCCAGAATCATCCAACCTCCATATTCGTGTTTATCTGCTGAAGAAGGTCCTCACTATGTTGTTCAGCCTGGCCTTGCACTTACTATGTGCCCTGTATTTTTTCTAGTGCATTCTACAATGTACTCCTGTCCATTGTAAGCCACACACTGAAAATATCTTCTGTCTCTTGTCAGGCTGTTATCGGAAGGTGCAGATGTCAACGCAAGGCACAGACTTGGTTGGACAGCACTGATGGTGGCATCCATCAGCCACAATGAGAGGTAAGAATCTCCTTTTATCCAGAGCCGTCCAAGGTGCTGGGCCTGCATAGTGGATGTGGAGAGCCACGTGTGTGCTGTTTCAGATCCCAGCAGTGCTGTTCACTAGTTTTACAACCTTAGGAAAGTCATTAGTGTTAGCATAGTAGCCACTTGAGCAGATTATAATGGTTACATGTGCATGTGTGAGTTTTTATCATCTTGAGAAGCCTTCAGTTACTGCCCCCATTGAGGGCTCTAGTTGCTTTTTTTAATCCCAATCACTGTTTCCTTATTTGCCGTCTTCAGCTGCAAGCCTTTCTCTTTTAAAGGTAATTGATACATGCTGGTGATGTACTTCAGTGGTAGAGTGCTTGCCGGGCATGCTGAGGCCCTGGATCCAATCTGTAGCATTATAAAAAAAAAGAAAAAAGAAGAAACTATGTATATTTTGCTTTGGAGAGAATCCAGTTGTTATTCTTACCCTTCATTGAATTTCAGGACTCCATGGGTACCTGATTCTCTCCATGAGAAATTAATTTCCCAAACATTCAGTAAATATGTATGCTAGTCTTTGAAGATTCAGACATGGGGAGCTCATAATTTAATGTGGGAAAGAAGTACAAGTAAACAAGTAAAGGGAATAAAAGGTGCCTCTAAAAAACTTGAGAAAAAGGGGTGGACAGGGAAGGAGAAAGAGAGAGAGAGCAAGAGAGAGAGAGGAGAGAGAGAGAGAATGAGAGAATGAGATAAGCCAGTCAGTGATTTGGTGCAGGGTCTGAGGCAGAGGAGTGAAGGGTCTGGAAGGAGAATGAGTTTCACTGTAAGAATCTTGTCTGCTACAGGTTATAAATGGGGAGTAATTTCTCTCTGGCAATCAAGATAGGCCTCTGTGTACACAAGCACATATTACCATACACATTGTTTCCCACTGCTGATTCTCCACCCACCTCCCCATTGGCTTCCCCAGTTTGCATGGTTTTCCACAGGTGGGGAAGAGCCAGTGGTGAAGAAGCAAATGGTGTGTTTCCTCTGTGTGTGGTATTTGCAGAACTGAGACTAAATAGGAAGGAGCACTCTTCCTAAGAACACTCTCCATTAGTGAGCAGGTAGCTTGGAGATGTGCTGTGAGCTCAGTGCTATGTTGCTTTAACTGTTTGCTCTGTTCTTACCAGAGGTCTTAGCAAATCTGTGATGCCTGTGAAAGTGTTGACTTCCTTGGTTCCTAAGACTATTACTCGTTGGTTTTGTTTTGTTGTATGTTTTATCTTTTTAAAGATTTTCATATGGCATAACCCTGAACTCTCCCTTTCTGTTGTTTTGGTTTTTTTTTAATCGATGCTGGAAATTGAACCTAGCTTTTGGAAGTAGGGGTTGAGATAGGGTCTCATGTAGCTCAGGCTAACTCTGAACTTCTGATCCTCCTGAGTGCTGGGATTTAAGTGTGTGTCACTATGTCCAGCCTAATTACCAGTATTTTGATTTTTTTTTTGTTTTGTTTTGTTTTTCAAGACAGGGTTTCTCTGTGTAGCCCTGGCTGTCCTGGAACTCACTCTGTAGACCAGGCTGGCCTTGAACTCAGAAATCTGCCTGCCTTTGCCTCCCAAGTGCTTGGATTAAAGGCGTGTGCCACCACTGCTTGGCTCAGCATTTTGATTTTTAAATGTGGTAGGTGAGAAGGATATATACAAGGTTAATAGTCACATGTATGTAGGTATGCTTGTTGATTTGTGTACTTATGGAGATTAGAAGTCAATGTTGGGCATTTTTCTATATCACTCTTCATTGTATTTGTTGAGATGCAGTCCCTCAGTGAACTTGCTGCTTTGATTGACTAGCTAACAGGCCCCTGGATCCACCTGGCTCTGCTTACCTCCAGCACTGGAGTTATAGACACAATGCCATACCCAGCTGTTACATGGGAACTGAGATTCACACTCAGGCCTCATGTTTGCCCAGCAAGTACTTTACCCCTTGAGCCAGCTGGCAACAACTACTGGGTTTTTAAGCATCCATTCTATGTCCTCTTCCTTCCATTTTACAACTGGGACACTTGTCTGGTTGGGTTTTTATTAATATTACAAAAGTTTGGGGGTCTCTACTTTCTGTTAGGTACTTGAAATAGTATCAGTGTTAGATCTCTGGCCATATAGAATTCTTTGGAAGAAAAAATATGAATGGAAAGCAGAGAGGCCCTGCCCCTTCATTCAAGGCTGACAGCAAAGGGCTTTGCTTCCTTTAGATGTTTGCAGCCTGTGGACCAATAACACAGTTCACCCTGAGGCATCAGCTTAGCTTGTTAAGTCCATAGGGATCTAGTACATAATCGCCTCAGATCTTTAAGGAGCTTAACTCCTCACCAGTTGAGATTTCTGAATGTATTTATTTTATTTAGTTTTGAATAGGAAATGCAGTGTTATCACTGTAAAGTTTGTAAGTATGCACAGAAGCTTAATTTAAGATTTACTCCTTCATTTATAAAAAAGGGTTCCAAGTGACTTAAATACATGTATATTCACTCAAATAAATAAATAAGACTTAAAACTGGGTCGAGATCAAAGCAATATTTTTTCAAGGCAATATTTTTAAAAGAAAAGATAATTGTATATGGATATTGAACAAGAGGTTTTCTTTTCCAAAAGTAAGTAGTTTGTGTAAAAATATTGATAATGTAACAGTCTCCTAAATTTCTACTTCTTTTTTTTAAGATTTATTTATTTTTTATTTATATGAGCACACTGTAGCTGTCTTCAGAAACATTAGAAGAGGGCGTCAGATCCCATTACAGATGGTTGTGAGGCACCATGTGGTTGCTGGGAATTGAACTCAGGATCTCTGGAAGAGCAGTCACTACTCTTAACTGCTGAGCCATCTCTCTAGCCCTCCTGAATTTCTTCTATCTCTAGATTAGTCCTTGAGTCACACTTAAGTGAGTTCTAATTTTATGTAAGTGGGAATATAGTATACTGATTGTAAATTAGGTAACTAATGAAGCCAAATAATAATTCAGAGTTTTGTTTTCTTTTTTTTTTAAAGATTTATTTATTTATTATATGTAAGTACACTGTAGCTGTCTTCAGACGCGCCAGATGAGGGCGTCAGATCTCATTATGGGTGGTTGTGAGCCACCATGTGGTTGCTGGGATTTGAACTCATGACCTTCCGAAGAGCAGTCGGTGCTCTTCCCCGCTGAGCCATCTCACCAGCCCCAGAGTTTTGTTTTCCTGGAGAGAAAAACTTTGTTCTGAAGTTCTTTTTATATTATTTCCTATGTCTAGCAAAATCTAACCATGATGTGTCAGATGCTGATGCGCTAGGTCCCATGAAGATTCAGAGAGTAAGCAATCACAAACTTTGTCCTTAAAAACATTACTTGAGGGAATGGAAAAATGGTTTGGCTTGTAAAGTCTGGCTTTATAAGAAGACTCATGTACAAAGCTAGGCAGGATAGTGTACCTACCTACCTTTAATCCTAGCCCTGTTAAGCAAAAAATGGGCAGGTCCCAGGGCCTTGGCTGGCCTGCCCTACCAAGCTCAATGAGTTCAGTGAGTGATCCTGTTTCAAAAAATAAGGTAGAGAGCATTGAAGAAGACATTCAACATCAGCCTCTAGCTTCCACACATGTGCCCACAAATACATAGCACATATGCACACATGGGCGCAAGCACACAAACACACACATACCAAGTTTGACTGCTGATATCCAGGACTTGAGTAATATAATGGCCATTGTCCTCAAAAGTCAAAGACTTACTAATACTCTACCAGGACCATTCTTTACTCAGCCCTAGTAGCAGCTTGGATAGAATTTTAACAGTAGCAATAACTGGTTTCTGAGCCCTTGATGAGCCTCCTACCGCAAGGCACTTGTTTAGCCTGAGTCTGGGTGCCCCATTCTGTGTTGCACTCTGACCCAACCAAACTAAAGGCTAAGCCACACAATCCTGGGATGATCACTTCAGCTTCAAATAGCCTTCACCATCTAGTCCAAATATATGGAGCTTTCAGTGAAATTCAATTAGTCTTTCTTTGAGAAGGAAAAGAAATCCAATTTTACCAAACACGGACAGACGGTGGACAGCACTTTGATGTTACAACCTCTCAGTGATGCTTTACTTAGTCACAAGTTCATAAGCAAGAAGGCTTAATTACTTGGGAAAACACAAGATTAAAGATAGGCACAATGTCTGAGTATCCGCCGTGGAGCGACTTGATTCGAACCCATGTACCCAGTTCGTGTGTGGTGGAAACTTTGATGTGTGGGATGACAAGCTGAAAGTCGTGACCCGCTTGGAGAAACTCCTTCAGATGGCAGTTGCAGGATATGTAGGCGGAGAGGCAGGGTCTGCCAGGCCTTGTTTGCGCAACTTTGATGTCCAAGAAGCCACAGGCTCCACTATTTGCTCTTTCACTGAAGGATGGATTGGGAGCCTCCTACCTTTCCCAGTGGACAATGGCCACCGATGGAGTGTGACGACTGTTGACCATTCCAGAAGCCTGGCGAACCAGAACAGGGCTTTGGGAAGTACAGGGTGGGCGGGTGGTGTGTGTGTGTCTGTCAAAAGCTGTTTTTAGGACAGTTGTTTCTCCAGATGTAGCTTTCCTTAAAGCCCTGAGGTGGTTGGGAGCATGCAGTAGAAATAAAAATAGTCTATTAGCAGACACCAAGTACAGATTATTCTTAAGGTCCAGAAGGCCCAAGGGTACTTGCAAATTGAAAGTTTAAGTCTTTTTATTCCCTTCATCAGAGTATATGTGCAGAGAGAAGTGGTATGCAGGCCAAAGGCATAATTTAAATCATTTTAGTTTCTAATTCCTCAAAAGACAAGTTGTGAAAACATGTCTAATAAGAGAGTAGTATTAGAATAAATAACTTTTACAAATCAATTTCTTTTTAAAGAGGGCAAAAGACTTGAGATATTTCACTTAAATAAGGGATAGGTGGAAAATGTGCAGATGAAAGACACAACCTTAGTCATTGGGAAATAGAAATTAAAATTATGATGGTTTGTAGTAAGTCTGGCAAAGTTGCAAAAAGAATTGCTACGCATTGCTTACAGGACTTGTATAATGACACAGCCACATCCAAAAAGCACTTGAGCGGTTTCTTACAAAAGGAAAGCAGTCGTTTGCCGTGTAGCCCAGAAATACCAACTCCTAGAGAAGTAAAGTATTTGTCTTAGAGAATATATCTTCATTGCAAATACCTGTAGCTGCTTTATTTGTAGAACAGCTAAAGCCTGGAAGCCACTCGTGTCCATCAAGTAGCAAATGGACACATTGTGGTACATCCATATAATCAGTACTCCATAGTTTAGAGGTCAAAAGCAAGGGGAGCTGCAGAGAGTTTAGTGTTTAAGAGCATGTACTGCTTTCACAGAGGACCTGAGTTCATTCAGTTCCCAGCACCAACATCAGGCAGCTCACAGACACCTGTAACACCAGCTCCAGGTGACTGGACAACCTCTTCTGGACTCCACAGGCATCTACACCTACCCCTCCCTTATAACATATTCAAAATCATTCTGCTTTTTGAGATGGGGTCTTACAGTATAGTCCCATCCAGCTTCAAACACACAGAGATGTTTTCTTTGCTTCCTTTAAAGGTGTGTGTCACCATACCTCTAGCAATCCATATAAAACTCAATATTGACAGGTTGGGGACAGGAAGATTCCTGGAGCCTGTTAGCCAGCCACCTTAACCGAAATGCCACCTTCAGGTGCCACAAGAGACCCTCTCACAAGGGAACAAAGCAGTGTGCGACAGAGGATGACAGCTGACACCCAAGTCCCTCTCATCTCTGCATGCACAGCCACAAGTATCTCCGCCTGCACACACAAAGAGGGAGAACAGGAGCTTCTCAGTATATGCAACACATAAGGGTGTCTTCAAAAGCCTTATTTTAAAGGAAAGCCAACACCAAAAGCCACCTATTGTAAAATTCCATTTATGTCATATTCTGGTAAAAGTAGTGTTCTAGGGACAATAATCAAATGAGTTGTTGAGTTTGGGAGTATAAAAGGGCACAGGACCTTTTAGGATGGTGGAAATATTCTGTGTCTTAATGATTGTGGTGCTTATCCTATGCAATTATCAAATTGTGTTAAATCATACATTTTGAAAAGTTGTCCTCAGCTACAGAGTGAGGTCAAGACTGATTTGGTTATGTCTCTATTGAGACCCTGACTCAAAAATACATATATATACACACACACACACACATATACATGTGTGTGTGTGTGTGTGTGTGTGTGTGTGTGTGTGTGTGTGTGTCTTTAAATGGGTGCATGTAAAATAAATGATAATCAAAGGATAAATGATACTTTAGGAAACTTGACTTAGAAAAGAATGTTAAAAGCTGTCCAGAACTGGATGTGGTGGTTCACATCTGCAGTCCCAGCATTTGAAAGGCTGAGCCAGGAGGATTCCCACGAGTTGGAATCTAGTCTGGGCTATATAATGAGTTCCAGACCAGCCTGGCCTAGAGTATAACCTGTCCTTAAAAAAATCAAAATAAATCCTATAATCCTAGCACTCAGGCAGAGGCAAGATCACACAGGAAGCTCGAGGCCCTCTGGGGCAGTATATTGAGGCCCTGTGTCAGAAAACAAACAAGTTAAATAGCTAGATAACTATATAAGTAAGTAAATAAAAAACTGTCACCTCTCTTTAATATTCATTATTAGCTATGACCATTGATGTACTTAGAATTCATGTTTGTGGTATCAGAGTTCTTTCATATGGTTGGAGTGTTTGTAATTCTTTCTTTTGGTGATATCCAGCAATAGAGTACTATGTTCTCATGATTAGTAGAGAATGGAGATCAGTAATTTCATGAAGTATTGTTACTGATGAACCATGAGAGATGTTCACCTTTGGCACATCACGCATTGGGTTTGCTATAAGTTCACAAGGCATATGACTCTTCATTCCAGTGAGGGGAAAGTCTGGGCTATTAAACAGGGGTGTTGTCTTCCCCCCGCCATTGTTGTGCTCCTTACCCCTAGGCTTGCTAGTCAGTGAGACCCCTAAATAGTAAGGCTGTTTCTAGGATCCTGAAAGAGACATTCAGATTTGGGCCAGCCCTGCAAGCTCCTGCCTCAGAGAAGGTGAGAATCATAGGCAGAGAGAGGACACCAGCAGAACTGTTTGAAATTCCCCATGAGAACTCCTCTCCTCCTCCTGCTTTTGCCTACCCCCACCCCCAAGTGCACTTCATCAGCATCGGAAGGACTGGTTCCCGGCACTGCCTGCCCTGCTTGGCTGACATCCCTAAGGAACTGAGTAATGAGTGGATAACACGCATTTGCCAAGGCCTTCCTGGATATGTGGTACCTGGGCTTTGTTAATTTTCAGATGCTGCCATCCTTGGCTGACGACCATTTAATTCTCTTTCAGAACAGTCATTTATTTTTAGCGTTTGCTTATTTTCCCTTCACCTCACCCAGGGAAGGGAACCATTAAGTCCTGTCTGTAAGAAACCAGCAGTACAGCCAGGTTGCTGTCCTACAGGGGAGGTTCTGTAAGCCTCTTCCTCGTGCACCTAGAGGCTCCACAGGTGGTCTTGGTACCAGGAAGCCAATGCTGCCCTTGCTAGACTTCTGGCAGCTTCCCTGGCAGCCTCTTTCACTGCTGCCTGGATCAGAGGTAGAACAGGCTAGAAGGAGGAGCTGGCAGGATCTACAACCAGAGAATGGTAAGGGAAGACTCTTAGTTACAATTCCTATTGCTGAGATGAAACATCATGAATAAAGAAACCTGAGGGAGGAAAGGATTTATTTGGCTTACACTTCTACATCTAGTTCATCATTGAAGGAAATGAGGACAGGAACTCAAACAGAGCAGGAACCCGGAGGCAGGAGCTGATGCACAGGGCATTGAGAGGTGCTTACTACTTACTGGCTTGCTTCCTCTGTGGCTAGCTCAGTAAGTGGCAGCATCCAAAAATGGTCTGGACCCTCCTCGTCAATCATTAGTTAAAATACCCTACAGCTGGATCTTATGGAGGTATTTTCTCAATTGAAGTTCACTTCTCTCAGATGACTTTAGTCAAGTAGACTAAAAACGATTTGTGTGAAGTTGACATAAAACTATCCAGCACACATACCCTAGTCATAGCATTGAGCACCTTTCTCTCTGGCTGTGACTGCCTGTCCAGCACAGGTGTGTCCAGCCTTCATCTCAGGATATCTGCAAATGCAGAGCCAAGCCATTTGAAAATGGCAACATCACATCAACATCACAAGGTTGGACATCCCTAGCTAGTATGTGAACAGTTGTGGGCTCTAGAGTCAGATGCCTGCGTTCAAATTCAAATTGTGCCTCTTACTCATTAGATGGTTGGCAAGTTATTTGATTTTTACGTGATTGTTTCCCTAGCTGTAAAATAGGATAATAAACAAAGCTGTGAGGTTTAGATATATAAAGTGTTTAGAACAGTGCCTGCCATATAGTAAGCAGTGGTGAGGTTCAGTGCCTTCTTTATTATTACTGACTTTCCTAGAAGGGCCCCAGGTAAGCCTACCTTAGATGTAATGGCATTGGTACCTGTCTCAGTAACTCTTAGATGGCTGCATAAGTAGGGTTCTGGGATTCTCTTTTCACCCCTTTCCCTCTAAGAAACTGGGCCTATACCAGGGGACCATTGAATAGGATTCCTTGATATGTAGCTGGCTTTTGTCCCAGGTGGCCCTCTTCCCAATGCAGAATAGTGCCCAGTATTTCCCAGCAAGGAGGGTGGGCAAGGATGCTGGCCAAGTGCCTGGAATGCCAGTACCATGCCCCCTGAAAAGTGTTCAGGGCTTGATGTTTCTCCACTGCTGCTGCTGTTGCCGATTACCTCTGAGTAACAAAGAATCATTTCTAATCCCATTTGGAATCGTTGTTCATGATAATCCTGTTTTGTAGTAATGATATTCCAATTGCAGCATGCTCCTGTTTCAAGTTTGGCAGATGCATGCCTCGACCTCAGGCAACCCAAGACACTGCTCGATAGAAAGCTGTGCCAGCTCATTTGCCTAACGTATCAGCCCCTTCCCCCCTTCCTCCTTCAATTCTGTATCCTATCATGGGGTTGTGTGTTCAGTGCTTTCTTCTGGAGAGTGTCAGTTGGGGCAGGAAGGTATCCAGTGCCATCTGGCTCAGCTGTGGAGGAAAGGCTGGTCATTTTCAGGACTGTGATATGGTCCAGACCTGTACCTCTCTGAAGAGGCATTTTCCAATGCATCTGTGTCATAAGCTGCTTATTTGACTAGGACTCCAAGGCTAGAGGGCAGGAGTCTGAGTTAGATAAGGCTGCCGGGTCTCAAGTTTCAGCATTGTATTTAGTTGTCTCTTGTGACATCTACATGAATAAAATATGTTGTAGGAAACAATATATTTACACTAATAAGTGGTGAAATGACCTGGTTAATTGTTTATATGTGGATGTAAGGCTACAGAGTCAATGTCAAGTGATGAGCCATGGGACTGTGTTCTGTTCAGTAACTGTGTCACTGATTTCATTGAGGCCAACCAAATTGGCAGATTAAATGATGTGCAAAGGCATACTGATAGGTTATATGAAAAGATATTATCTCACTGAGTTATAGTAATGGTTAAATCAGTGCTGGTAAAAATTAATGGGGCCAGAGGTATAGCTCAGGGTTTAGTGCTTGTATATCATGTATAGTTTTGGATTCATCCCCAGGACTGCAAAAAAAATTTATGTATGTGTGTGCATGTATGTGTAAGTGAAGATTAGAGATCAACATTGGATTTCTTCCTCTGTGGTTTTTTGAGACACAGTTTCTCACTGAATCTGGAAGTCACCATTTGGCCATCCTGATTGGCAGTGAGCACTAGGAATCTGCTCACCTCTAGTGCAAGCACAGGCACTGCTTCCACACTGACTTTGTGTGAGGCTAAGGAGTGAACGCCAGTCTTCTGCTTGCACAGCAGGCACTTTTCTGGCAGACTGAGCCATCTTCCTAACCCAAAGACTCTTATTTATTTATTTATTTATTTATTTTTAAGATATTTGCTTGGTTTTTAAGACAAGGTCTCTGTATAACCTTGGCTGTCCTAGAATTTGTTCTGTGAACCAAGTTGGCCTCTAACTCACAGAGATCTGCCTGCCTCTGCCTTCCAAGTGCTGGGATTAAAGGCATGTGCCACCACCACTGGCTTTAAAAGCTTTTTTTTTTTTTTTTTTAATGTGTTACCACATTTTGTCTGCATGTATACTTAGTGCCCACAAAGGCAAGAGGGTGGTCAGATCCCCTGGAAGTTGAGTTACAGGCTATGACTGTTTGTATGAGAATGGCTCCCATAAGTTCATATATTTGAATAGTTGGTTCCCCATTGGTGGAACTATTTGGGAAGGAGAGGAGATGTGTCACTGGGGGTGGGCTTTGAGGTTTTAAAAGATTCAAGCTGTTCCCAGTGTGCCTCTCTGCCTCCTGCTTTTGGTTTTGAGATGTGAGCTCTCAGCTATTCCTGCTGCCATGCTTTCTTTTCACTCTGCCATGATGAATTCTAGCCCTCTTAAACCATAGCCCAGTTAGACCCTTTCTTTGATAATTTGCCTAAGTCATGATGTCTTAGCAGTAGAAAAGTCACTAATATACGAGTAGTGGTGAGCCACCATATAGATGCTGGGAACTGAACCCAGGACCTGGAAGAGGAGCTAGTACTCTTTCTCAACCATTGTGTCATCCTTCCAGTCCCCTAAGAATTGTTGTTAATTAAAAAAAAAAGAAAAGAAAAGAAAAAAATTAGCCGCAAGTTGTGGTGCATGCCTTTTAATCCTAGCACTTGGGAAGCAGAAGCAAGTAGCTTTGTGAGTTTGAGGCCAGCCTGGTCTACAAATTGAATTCCAGTTCTTATGCAAAGAAATCCTGTCTGAGAAAAAAACAAAAACAGAACAAAAAATTAACAGGAGAACTTGAGAAATGACTCAGTAGTTAATGAGAGTGTCTGCATTTGTGTGCACACACACAAATACAAACATACAGTAGACACCAATACATATCAGCACATACATATAAGTAAAAGGAATCTTTAAAAACAAAGAAAAGATAACGGTGAATGTATAAGTCAGTAGTTATAACCAAACCCTGAGAACTCCAGGTAATACTAAAGTGCTGACTAAAACCTGTCTCAAGTGCCCTGTCATACTCTGATGGGTCATCTGCCCAGAGAGACTAGTTTAGGCTCATACTATACTAAGAAGCCCTGACAATAAGGTTTGGTGATCATATATTATGAGCCACAGTCTGGAGGTCATGGAGTCATCTTTAGAACTAGCCAAGGATTGTCCTAGAAAGGATATAGTAGGTGATCTTGACTCCTTGATTCTCACCTTTCTATGCCATGCTTTCCTTGAACATCTAAATGTGTCACCCATCTTGGCACATTCTCTCTTGTTCCCACTAGCCACTGTATACTCTGCTTTAACAGCCAGCTGAAGATAACACTGTCTTCAGTTACTTAGTGGGGATCAGCAACTAGGAGATAGTACAGCAGCCAGGCCAGATGGTGGTGGTGCACACCTTTAATCCCAGCACTTGAGAGTTATAGGCAGGTAAACCTCTGAGTTCAAGGCCAGCCTGGTCTACAGAGATAGTACAAATTTATGCCTGAGATAGATGAGAACCATTGAGGCTTAAGGAATACATTCTGGGTTTAGACCCAATCTAACCTGTATTTACAAATTTTGGCTTATTTAGTATATACTTTTGGTTCATGCTATGCCTCTGTTTACTCTTTTACAAAATATACTGTCCTTTGCAAGTTGCATAAAGATCTGAAATAGTGAGTCTGTGAAATGTCTAGTACACTAGAACTTATTATTATAATGGATGATTACTGGTTTTGTAGTAACTATGCAGATACTTATTATTGTCCTATGAGAGACTAGAACAGTTTTCACGGGTACTTTACTTACTACCTTTCAATTTGTTTGTAAAGATGCCAATTTACAAAGAAAATTCCTTCCCTGACCTTCACCTCCCCAGTTCATGCACAATGCGAGCCTCTAGAGTTGGCACACATCAATGCCTATGGCCAGGCTGTCCAGCCTCGTGAGCAGTCAGTAGACTTTCTAGCCAAGCTCCCACACTGACTTCTTGACTTCCTCATTGAGATGTGAACTGGATTGAAAACAGGTCACTCTTTGCCCTCTCCTGCTTTTGGCCCTTATCATAGTGGCCCTGTGTATGCTTTAGATGTGAGATGTGGGAGAGGAGGAGAACATGGAGTGTCTGGTAAAACTTAACATTGTTTGGGGATGACCTGGATCTGGGATCACTGCCTTCTTTAGTTCATCAACTCCAGCTGCTCACTCAGCAGCTGTCTTGCACACATCTGGTCCAGCACTGGCCTCAGCTTACACCAGACTCCTTTTTTTCCCCTAAACAATGCGAGGACCGCACACCACTGCAGCCTCTAAAAGCAGAAAGCAAGTTTTAACACTGATCAGTGTAAGTGCTCTTCCTCACTGAGGCCTGACAGCCACAGCTCACTGAGGTCAGAGTGAGCCAACTTCCGACAAGCACTCTCACTTCTAATCTAATTACTGCTCGATCAACAAATTAATTAGCTGTGGCTCCAAAGGGAATTCCCTGAATCCCAGGAACTGCCAGTTGGGGACCACTCTCCAGGCATATTCTCAGTTTTGTCTAGGAATTGTCTGCATCTGGGAAGGGCCTGGTACTTAAGAAAGTAAGATACATGTTTTCTTCAGTCCACAAGATCAGTTAGGAGTTAGAAATTCTATAGTTGAAGGGACTATAGAATTTCCTAAAGAGACTATAGAATTCCTAAAAAGAACAATCTTTGCAACAAATAGCCAAGTTCAAAGTATAAATTATACAATATAAAATAAACTTCTGTGGGCACTCACCTTCCACTTAAAAAGTCACATATCCATGTTACTGTGCATACGTATATTAGCCTCACTGCATTATGTCCTACTGTGTGGCTGCCACATTCAGCTCCATCCCACCTCCTGTGATATACACTTGATTCCAGGCATCCCCCACTACTGCAAAATGTTGTAACAAAGTCTCCTGTATTGCCCTTTATGAACCTGTATGAGATTTTCTGTAGAAAATATATACTTGGAAGCAGACATACTGGGTCACAGGATGAGGCACTTTAATTTGATAAAGTGTTATAAGAAAAGCTTCCAGAATAACATGGCTTCTACTCCATCCCAGATTCCCATTTATTCACTGGCACTTGTCATATTTTAGCTTTCTAACTTTTGTCAATATTTAAAGATATATTTTGTTATTGCTTTCAGTTTTCATTGCTCTGTTAATAGATGAACTTGAGAACTCTTTTTTTTTTAAAGGTTTATTTATTTTATGTATATGAGCGCACTGTATTTGTCTTCAGATACACCAGAAGAGGACATCAGATCCCATTACAGATGGTTGTGAGCTTCTATGTGGTTGCTGGAACTTGAACTCAGGACCTCAGGAAGAGCAGTCAGTGCTCTTAACCGCTGAGCCATCTCTTTAGCTCCTGAACTTAAAAACTGTGATACCTAATCTGTTCTCTGGTGTCCTCTGCTGGAAAGTGACTTCATATTCTTGCTCCGTTTTTGTTTTTGTTTTTTGTTGTTGTTGTTGTTTTGTCTCTTCCCCATTCATAGCTTGTCTGTTCAAATCTAAATTGAAGCCAAGTGTTTGCCACAGACTGATAGCTGAAAGTAAGTATGAGGAAGTGAGGGCTCTATAACACACCTCATGCTATGTAGACATCCTCAGCTTCTCATTGGTAAGGGAAGTAGGGTATCTGGAGTTGATCTCCAGCTTTGAGATAGGCAGATCTTTCTATAGACTACCAGGGGCCAGATCCAGATTGCTGATATTCCAAGGCCAATAAATAGAGACTGAAGGTTAGAGAAAACCCTGCTGAATTGAATAGTGTCCTCTGCCAATTTTAATCAAGTGATTAAGATCTGGTATTAGGTCACATCCTGTTCAATAGTAGCTACTTAATTTAAGGCAATGGTGGTGGAGCCTCCTGCAACCTGGCAGCCAGCATGCCAGCACCAGAACAGAGGAGCCGTCCCAGTTAAGCTTTGGTAGATCCCTCCTGCCACCGTACTGTCAGCCTTTGTCCTTACTGTTCGTAGTCGATGACCCATCTCTCCCTGTGCTCACCTCTCCTTCTACTCGTGCCTTGGACCTGGGAGTTTCTTTTCCCCGTAGCAGAAATCACTTCATGCCCAGCATCCTTTCACTGATGTAAACTTCTTGGCAGTCCTTGTACCTGGATTATAGCTAAGCTTGTCCTCAACAGCCTTGTGGTTTCTTTCTCTAGCCTGTCTGTGCTCTGTAGCCCACAGTGCAGTGAGGATCTTTAGTCATCCAAACTAAAAGTGAATGGTTTTCTAACCCAGCCTGGGCTGACTTCTACAAGAAGGCACTGACCAAAGATCTGGAGCTCTGTGCTGTGTGCTTAGTAAAATGTGACCATTGCTAGAGAGAAAACTTTGTAGCCTTCTGGCAAGATGTTTGGAGCCATGGTTGGCACAGAGAACCCTCCATTTCTTTAGGCCTGTCTTCCCTCAGTGGGGCTGCTGCCTTTTGAGTTTTATCAGAAATGAAGGAAATTTTCTCAAGGTTGCAGATGAGTCACTATCTTGGATTGCTTATCCTCTTTAGCCTCCAAGTTTTCGAAGTGAATTGCCCATTTCTTTGATTGGGTTAGCAGCCCAAGGGCTGATCCTAGCCACTCTCCTCTCCCCATCTTGCCAGACCACTGTCTGCCCTCCAGGGCCAAGGGCAGCATACACGGTTGCCTGGACACGTCCTGCAGCCTGCAAATTGGACAGATGGAATCAATACTCATGAACCTAGAGAGGCCCAGGTAGCACAGTTAGTGACACTAGCTGCCTAGAGGGACAGCCTGCCTTGAGAGGGGGTGTGATTGAATAGTGATTGGACACAGCAGCTGACAATTAACCAAATTATGTCCCTTTGAATTTAGATTGACAGACCCTTCTCATTTGGACTTGAAAACTTGTCAACTTGTGCAGACTGTAGAAAAGCTGCCTGCTTTGTGTAGGGTTGTACCGGCGTTCATTCTGCGGATGGTGTCAGCCAAGCGAGTAGCTCACGTCTATCCATATGCCTGCAGACACTAAGGACTTTACTTCCCTCATAGTCAGCTGGGAAGCATTGCTATCTTCTGTTACTCAGTTAAGGAAAAGGAGGCTTGGCTGAGCAGTGGAGGGGCATGCTTTTAATCCCAGCACTTGGGAGGCAGAGGCAGGCGGATTTCTGAGTTCGAGGCCAGCCTGGTCTACAGAGTGAGTTCCAGGACAGCCAGGGCTACACAGAGAAACCCTGTCTCAAAAAACCTAAAAACAAAAGAAAGAAAGAAAGAAAGAAAGAAAGAAGAAAGAAAGAGAGAAAGGGAAAAGGAGGCTCTAGATCAGGTGTCTTATCCAAAGACACCATCTGTAAATGACAGAACTCCAGGTCTCAGTGCATGGTAGAAAGTGCTCAGGTTAAGTGTTTAGCTCATACTTCTGTGGGCTTTCCAAAGGCCAGACACAGGGCCAGGTACATAGTGGTGCTGCGTTTGTTATTCAGGACTATCCTAAGGACTGAATTTAACACAGCCCCGTTGTTTCCAAAGATGACTTAAGGTTATAAAATGGGTTTTTTTTCCCCTGGGGCTAGCAAGAAAACCCAGCAGATAAAGGCTCTTGCCACTAAGCCCAATGACTTGTGTTCCATCTTTGAGTCTCACATGGTAGAGAACTGACTCCTGAAAGTTGTTGTCTGACCTCCATGTGCATGCTGTGGCACAAGCACAGCTGCACACACAAATAAATAAAGGAGTTTAAATTTTTAAATCGTAAATTTCTAAGTTTGGAACCTTCTACAACTATTAGCTAATGTCCTGTTTAGGAGTTTGCCCAGCTAGGGCTGGCATACTTGTAATCTCAGTAGCCAGAAAATAGAGGCAGTAGACTCAGCAGTTCTAGACCAGTCTTGGCTATATAGCAAGTCAGGAGACCGTGGCTCAAAAATAAAAGATTACTTTAAAAGAAAATAGTGTCTCCCACTTACAGGCTGGCCTAAAATTTCTTTCAGTCCTCGTGACTCAGCCTCCTCACTATTGAGTTTACTGGCATGAGCCATTACTCCTACGTCATTTATTTTGTATCCCAGACTAGCCTTGAATTCACTATAGAGCTGAGGGTGGCCTTGTACTGTGGATCCTCCAAGTGCTGGGATTAAATGTGGACTCATAGAATTATATTTATTTGATGAGTTGTTATGAATCTTATACAGGCATAAATATTATAAACACAACTTATCTGATATGTACCTTCATCCTATAATAAGAACTCTTTCCCTGTTCTAACTTTGCCTCATCTCTGCAGTCTTCCTTTAAAGAAAGATATTCATGTAATTATAACAAGTTGTAAGCTGCAATTATTACTCACTTAGTCATGCCCAGAGTGTCCCAGAATTTACTGACCCAGATGTTGTGCCTTTTGGGAGATAACAGTGTTCAATCCAGGTACACAAAAAGCCCCGTCAGCACTGCTGGTTGCAAATACTGGAGAACTAGAGAACACTGGCAGCGAAGGTGGCTTTTTAACAGTTCTGATAATCCCAGGATTGTTTGACACACCTGCCACTTACGCCTTTCAAGATGTTTTGAAGGACAGTTCGGGGGTGGGGGGATGGAAAAATTACCTTTCACTAAGAGAAAATCTGACAAAGGATATTAATAAGGAATTCATGAAACGGAACAATTGACTATTAAACCTCATTTCTTAGAAATTCTACTTGGCTAGGAATCAGAGAAGTGAAAGAGCTTTGTGGCTCCATGTTCTGCTCTAAAAACAAAAGAAGAAAAAATACTTGTGAGGAGGGAAAGAAAGCACAGAGTTACTGCGTGTCTTATACTTGGCTAGTGGAAATAAAACTCAGTCCAGACTCTGAAAGGCAGCTTAATAATACTCACCAAAGTCCTTTGAAATGCTTATGCTAGCCATGTTTGGTGCCATAGGCTTGTAAAACAAGAACTGAGGAAGCTGAAGCAGGAGGATTGTCACAAGTTTAAAAATAGCCAAGGCTTTTATATATCGAGTCACAGTGGGGAAAAGAAAGAACTCATTATGCTTTCTCCTGTAACTTAATCCCCTAGTAGTTTGTCTGATTGTCATCAAAATATTAGACATTCTGTTTTACAACAAAAGATTGGTTAAAAGACAGAATCACTGGCTGTGGTGCATGCTTTTAATCCCAGTACTACAGAGGCTGATGCAGGAGAATCCCTGTGAGTTTGAGTCTAGCCTGGCCTCTATAGCAAGTTCCAGGACACCCAGGATTTAGAGAGACCCTGACTCAAGAAAACAAAGCCAAAGCAAGCAAATAGAGAATAATCTTACAATAGAATAGTCTACACCTGTGGCAAATGTTTCTGACCTGCATAAAAAGGAAATGTGTGTTTAAATATACCCCAATTACTGTGAATTAGATACATACTTAGTGAAAAAACAGACAAATATCCATTGTTCTACGGCATCTTCTTTCTGAAACCCTTTTTTGAGGTTGAGGATTAGTAGGACTATTACATAATAGAGTAAAGAAGGGAAGCTAACAGACACTGAGCATGTAACTAGGGATGCATGAGCATTGTGCCCTATGCCTTACTAGTTGCCTGTGCTCCATAGTCTCTGCCAGCAGTCCTACTGCTCCTGTCCATTCTTACAAAGCGTCTGAAGTGGTCTCCCTAATTGCAAAGGGTTGGAACAAAATATGCCAAACTCTGTATAATGGTTTCTCTTAGAATTTGGGCTAAGGAGGTAGATCTAAGGAAATACCTCTGTTTTTAATATTTTAATATTGTCAGAATTCATGCATTTGTGGCTGTGTGGATGTCTAGAAGAAAACATGTGATCAAGTTGCTTTTCCTTACATCCCACTGTCCTTCCTCTCGGTCACACCTCAGATGAAGTGCTGAAGTCTTGGAGTCCTGTTGTGTTGTCCTGCTTCTGTCGTACTCCAGCTCCTCCAGCCCATCTGGTGGACTTCTCCATCCTAACACTTTGCTGTAATGCTTTTCGCCTCCTTTAGAAGCTTAATTCCTAGGTGTGTTTCTAGTAACTAAATTTGTTCTTAGACAATTTTATATAAATACCCTCTCAGCCTTCACCCCTCCCTTATCCCTATCACCCCTGTTTTTACCCCCCAAACCCAATCTCTCAACTTTGTGTCTATTTGTACTATTTTTCTTTGCTTCCTTCCTAGTAGCCTGTAAATTCCATGCCACGTGGAGTCTAGCCCATAGACCAGTGACTAGAATGTAATGGGCATTTTATAAGTAGTTGTTGAATGAATTGTTTGTCTTATAGCTGTGAAGACCAGACCTTATGATCTGCTTTTCTAATTGCTTCCAGTGTGGTGCAAGTCCTACTTGCTGCTGGAGCTGACCCAAACCTTGGGGATGACTTCAGCAGTGTCTACAAGACTGCCAATGAACAGGGAGTCCATTCTTTGGAAGGTAAGGTTGGGCTACCCCACTGCTCTGGGTGTCTCCACCTGTGGCTTCCACAAGCATTGCTCAATGTCAGCAGCTACTCGCAGGTCTTCCAAAGGACTTAGAATACATGTTTTTCACAGTTCTTTTCACTTTGAAAGTGTTTGGGGAAAGAGCCTAAGCTTACAGCTTAAGGGAGGTGAGGCGCATTTCACCTGGTATCTCCTGAGACTGGGGAGCCTCTGAGGAGCAACCAGTTGAACAAATTTCAGTGAAATGGTTGAGGATTCTGCATAGAATGTGGGCTTGCTCCTTTCACTTCCTGCAGACTTACCTGTCCCAGTACTAGAACATAATGTTATGATTCCCTTAGCCATAGAGTTATCTAAGTACAATTGTGAATATTGCTTTTCAGTATGTGGTCTTATCTCTCTGAGACTGGCTTTTTGCCGTGCTGTGACCTAGGGTAAGGAACAGTCCTTCTTTGTGTCTTGATGTTCTGAACTGTCAAATGGACTTGTTCTTAGTACCTCGTGGGTTGTCACGTGGTGGTTGCTGAGACTGAAAAGAGGTATGGTGGCACCTGTCTGTTGGAGAGCATCTGGTCAAATCAGTCGGTATTGTCTGTGGTGAGTAGACAAAAATGAAACCGAGAAGAGCACAGATTACACTGGCTGCAGACAGATGTGTATTTTACACCTGGGTTTTTGCCTGTGCAGACTGTGCTGTCCGCCTGCCCATTGTCCAGTGTCATCCAGGTAGATTCTGTTCCTCTGAGACTTGGTGACGGGGCCGCTTGGCTGCTTTAGAGTTGGACGGTAACCCTGCTGAGTGCCTTAGAAGTTAGTGCTTGTATATCAGAGGAAATTCAGCAGACAAGAAACTCACTTTGCTCAGCCCTCTGAATTAGTGAGGAGGCTCTGGTGGCCCAGGGAAAAAGTTTCTCAGATCAGTAGCATGAGGGGAGTGTCCAAGAGTACCAGGGCACTATGCCCACATCAGGTGTGATATTACCCTGCCCTCAACTGCTTTTCTGAATGCTCCCTGAATCTTGGCCTCTTCTATGGTTGTTTGAACCAGCTGCCCATATGTCTTCTTTCCTGATGATAGTTCCATGTATAAGCCATGCCTTACATCTTTGTGAATTGCCCTGAGATGGAACAGTGTTACTTTATACTTCAAACAAAAGTGAAGTTTAAGAGCACCAAGCCTGCCCTATATTTTGCTGCCTAGAATGGATTCTGCTGAAGAGCTGTCCTCCTGTCACTCATGTACAGCTTTCTGCTTAGGTCTGTCTGCTGGTTGGTGCTCGCACCAGAAAGCAAAGAGATGGTGGGACCCAGGGGGAGTAGGGATTCTTTGAATACCTTCTCTTCTGCCTTCAGAAGTTTAGCAGATTTCACAGAATCTAGTCTAGCTTGCTGGCAGCCAGGTGCCCTGTGTTCTAATGCTCTTTAGGTCAAATTCATTCTAGACCAGTGCAATCATGGTCAATAATTTTTTTCTAGGAATAGCCAAATTGTGTACAATTTGAACTTTATGGGCCATTTGATCTTAGGTGTCACTACTCTAGTTGACTCTTCGATACTGAAGGAACCATAAATGGTGCATAAAGAGCCTTTATTCATTTATTAATTTCACCAGTCTCTGAGTTCTTTTTAATATCATGCCAACCAACCTTCATTACAGGTAGACAAATAGGTAGGTAGACAGACAATAAAAATACTAGGAAAGCCTGCCATGAAAGAAAGATAATGTATTAACTATTTCTTTTTACTTTGTATGGCCTGCAATTAATAGTAGGCTTTCTGTAGATTGGGTAGTTATTAAGAACTACATACTGATCACATTTCTGTGTACGAGCACTGTTAAAGGCAGACACTTCATATCATCATGCACTTTTAATACCAAATGATCTTAAGGCCATTGATTCAGAGCCCTCCAGCATATGGCAGGACAGTTTCGATGTATTATCATCATCCACAACTGTCACCAATAAGTTCCTCTTTTCCATCTTCTATTTAAATATTTTGTCCACAAAAATAAGAAAAATTTTTCACCATTTGTTGTTAAAATTAAAAAATGTGGCCAACATTGACTTGCCTTCCTTATCCTAATGACCCTTGTCTACTCCTGTACATTAATGCCTTGTTTTCAGGGAACCTATAGGCACTCAATAACCATCAAAATGCTTAAGAACCTTTTTGAAAACATTCGTTCTAGGGCTGGAGATACTGCTCAGTGGTAGGGCACATGCTAGTAGGCACGAGGCCCTGAATTCCATCTCCAGAGCTGTTGCTGTCGATGTATAATCTAGAATTTTTTTCAGCAATCACTAATATACTCTTTTGATAGCTTATAAGATCCCCATCCCCTTCATTGAATACCTTTGTCTACTATAGTTTATTTTCCAAGGAATTTCAGTTTGTATACTTTATTCTCTGCTTTCTGACTGGATGTAGGGTCATGACAGTTCATATCTGTCATCTCAGGGCTCTTCTCTAGTTGCCAGGTTAACTATGAGGATGGCCCAACATATCTGAGACCACATCATCACGTTTTGGTATCAAAATGTTGGGTGCCCCCGGAGTCCTTAGCATTTTACTAACCTTTTTCCATTTAAAGACACTTTTTCTTTTCTTTCTTGTATTAGTATTCATTGTCTGCCTGCTGTAAGTCAGGCACTTGTGCCCAGCTCCTCATTGGTGATATAGATCAAAGTATAAGATCCCTGAGGTTTGGTTTTCTTTTGACTGACTCAGTGTGTGTGCATGTGCATGTGTGTGTCTGTCTGTGTGTCTGTGTGTACACATATGATCTCGTGGTTTGTGTCTGGAAGATATGTGAGGAAGAACTTAAAACAGTGAGTCTCAGTATCACAAAAAACCCACAGGCCCAAGGCAGCTGGACAGTCCTTTGCTATCAGAGCAGAGTCAGTACCAAAGTTCACTACATTTTATAATTGTTATTTCTGTGGGTCTCAACCTATTCTTGATACTAAGGAAGATAGTAGATTGTAATTTGTGACCTTGGCCAGATATCCCTAACCCCAGTAGTATACCTTTTGTCTGCCTGTCAGTATTGCTGTGTTGATCAAGATCTAAAATAATGTGATGTGTGAATTGCAAAGTTCTCTACAGTTACAATTGCTTATTAGTTCCATTTATTTCTAATTCAGCTTGCTTTTACCACATCTTGGGCACTCAGCCAGATGCTGGGAATATCTAAATAAATACACATGGTCTGGCCCCTAAGTAGTTCTCCTAGCTAAGTAAGAAATAGATCTCGGCAAGGAGTCCCACTACAGAGTGGTAAAGGTAGCTAGCTGGATGAAGAATGCAAGCAGCACAGAATGAGGTACTGATGGTCTTTTTTTCTAAGAGCAGGCAATGTCTTAGACTTGTCATTGGGTGAATGACTTTGAATTGGGTTTTAAGGGTGAGTTGAAGATTGCTACATTGGCTGAGAACCCTCCTTCTAAAAGATAGTATGGACACTTCATGTCTATACTACTTTCCCAGAACATACGCAGTCTGAAGAGGGAAGAATGGTCTTTGTTGTTCTTTCTGAGGCTCTGTCATTGGTCATCCATGCATAGAAAAGCCTTTCTCTGCCTCATATTCCATCATAGATCCTTGAAGAAGTCTGCTTAGGCAGGTACATTGCAAACACATGCCCTGTTGTCAAGGTTGATAAGTTTGTGGGTGAGGATTGGCTTGTTGTGCAGCTGACCCAGGAGAACTTGGTGTGGAAATTTCCTTGGCTTAACTGTTGTTGCCATTCTCTGCAGCCCTCAGAGTAGTGTCTTTAGAGTCATAATGATGTCCTGGAAAAACACAGGAGATAATTGCCAGGCAGCCATGGTTCATCTAAGTCCCATCACTGATTGACTAATCTTGTCAAGTGACATACAGTCCTTGACTTTCAGACTTCTCTGTAATATGAGAATAACAGTACCCATCACTATAGGACTGTAAGAGTGATTAGCAATAACCATATGTATCTAAAAGCCAGTGGCATTTCATGAAGTTTCTCCATGTAGATAGGTTTGAATGCAGTATAAGTCAGGGCACCTGATTAGAAGGTAGTGAGCAGTATATCAATCAAGGGGCATTAACAGGCTTAGTGTCTGCCCATCAAGGCTTTCTTGAGGAAGATTCTTGCCATGGGTTACTGGATTTTATGGGCCGAAGGTCTTTGTAATTGTATGATTTTTATGGCTCTGAATGCTCATCTCCACATAGAACAAGTAATAAGCTCACAAAGGAAGAGGGATTGAGCTAGGCTTCAGGGGTAAGAGAAAGGGGGAAACAAATATATTCAAAGGAGGGGACACAGATGGGACAGATAAGACAGGTGGGATTATAGCCACCGCTGCCAGCTCTTTCCCTGTCTTGACCACATTCCCTTCATAGCCTCAGCCCACCAGCTCATTCCAGGAGACTTCCACTTGTGGCTGGGTGGTGGGTGGTGGGCTCCAATCCTCAGGTGGAGGAGACATTAAATTAGTGGTAATAGTAAACAAGTCGCCCAGCTGTGGATGCCGCAGGCTGCTTATAAGTAACGATTATAAACATCTAGTGTCTGGTGCTGTCAGAAATGCATGCGAGCACTCCGAGTGCCTCTCATATGTACAATTAAAACAATAAAACACGGTAGAAACATGGCCAGAGCAGGCTATAAGTCAGGTTCTCTTCTCAGCTCCGAGTGGCAGCTGAATAAAGATGAGTCCTGAAGAACTGGGTTGGCATGGGGCTCTTCTGGGGTTAAGTCTGACGACTGGACCTGCCAGAGCCAAGCCTTCTTACCCACGTACCCCTTTCCACGTGGGATCAGGTCCTGGCCTGCTCCAGCTGACCTCCCCATCTCTTGCCTTCAGATAGGAGACAAGACTGTGCAAGCTGGCGAATCACAAACCAGTGGACAAGTGCCCTGGAGTTCAGGAGGTGGCTAGGAGTCCCCGTTGGCGGTAATGGAACTGCTCTCTATACTATAATAGTTCTTCCCACCCCTAGGCCATGCCAGGTGCGGTCTCACCAATGTCTATTCAAGTAAGCTAACCACTCAGTGTAGTGGTTAAGTTAAGTTAAGTTAAGTTAAGTACCATGTGCCCAAGCCTTCCCTGGCACAATAGAGAATGCATGACCCCAGAGAATCCAGACTGATAGGAATACAGAGGCTCCCAGGAAAGAGTTTGGGTCTTACCTCCCAAGACCCAACCCTGTACATGTGCCAGCCCCTTCCCCCCAGCCCCTGGAGGGTTTGTTGACCATTCAGTAGCTTTGATACCTGGAGCAGTTCCCTAGACTTCTCAGAAGTGTTCTCTCCCAATTTGTAAAATAAAAGTGATTAAGAGAACTAGAAGTAATATATTTATTCCTCTCCTATGCCTGGAATGTAGGAGGAATTCCATTAATGAAAACCTCTCTTTGTGCCTCATCTTGATCATTAGTTTCATTGTGTCTATAGGAAACTACAGGATCTTCAAGTATCCTCAGAGAGCCAAATATTAATTTGAGTCTAAGAAATGGGTTGTCCATTACTTAATGATGTGACCTCAGGCAATTCATTCTGTATCTGTGCTGGTTTTCTCATCTATAGAGAATATTTATCACACAACAGATTTGTTATAAGAATCACTTGATCGCTAGTATAATCCTAGCCCTTAGGAGGCTGAGGCAGGAAGATTGAAAGCTTAAGGCTAGCCTGGGCTACATTATGAGCCCCTTTGCTCCCAGCCTCCAGGGGAGGGGGTCAGTTGATGTACTTATGAAAGCATTTGAGAAAATCATAAGATGCAAGCATAATGTGCTAAGAATGGCAGCTAATAATAATAGAGATTAGGACCAAGACCATTAGACAAGGGTCCACTCACAAGTACAGATCACATCAGAGTTCAATTAAAGAATGCTGGCCGAAGTAGTCAAGGGAAAAAAATTAGTCTTGATTCTCACTGTCTTGGAAGATTTGAGGCAGCTTCCAAAGGACAGATAGGTGAGTATGGATAGGTGTAAGTGCAGCAGGGATAGGCCATGTCCAAAATGCTTAGAGGTGGAAAATGTGGAAGTCTTGTTTCAGAGATGGAGAGATGGCTCATCAGTTAAGAGCCCTGACTGGTCCTAAGTTCAATTCCCAGCAACCACATGGTGGCTCACAACCATCTATAGTGTGATCTGATACCCTCTTCTGGTATGTCTGAAGACAGCTACAGTATACTCATAAATAAATAAATATTTTTTTAAAAAAAAGAAAGAAGTCCTGTTTCGGACTGGTGAGTAAACATGTTAGGGTGTACCATCCATGCAGCAAATCTTCTTTAAGTAAGCAATGAGCCATAACAATACAGCATTAGCAGACTGGGGTAGCTCAAGACACCAGGATTTCATTAACAAAACACAGATACCTCCAGAGTCCTTGAAGAGAGGGTGCTGTAGGAGCCCTTCAAAGGTAGAGAAGAGGAGAGTACTTCTCTGATGAGTCCATTCCATGTGAACAGCTAAGGCAGCAGCAAGTGACATTTACTGATCTGGTGTTCAACATTATGTGCTTACTAAAGGAAACCAAGGCAAAAACACTGATGTCCAAGAACGTGAGAGATGGAGGAGCATTTGCTACTCCTTCAGAGAACTGGAGTTTGGTTCCCAGCACTCATATCAGGTGGATCTTGTAACTCTAGGTCTAGGACACACACACACACACACACACACACACACACACACACACAGAGAGAGAGAGAGAGAGAGAGAGAGAGAGAGAGAGAGAGAGAGAGGAGAGAAAGAATCCTTTTTTTTTAAGTAGTGATATCCAATGCCAACAAAACTGTTTGCTTGCCTTGAATAGAGCTCTACCAGGCTGCATGTGCCTCTCACTGAGTGTGCCAAGACCTCAGGCTACTCCAGAGGCTTGGGAACCCAGCAGGCTAAAAGCTCTTAGGCAAGTTGTTTTATTAATGCCCTGACTCTTCTTCATCCTTGTTCAGGTCCACTCAAGAGTCCCATTGCCCTACAGTTCTATATGCCATTTCTCAACACTGCCATAGAATCAGCAGGGCGGACAGAGGTCTGTCACTCTGGCATTTTGGCCAACTTCAAAATGAAATGTATTAGTCAGTTAGGTTAATTATTTCCATACTTTTAGCCCTCTAAACCTACATATATATAATATATATCTTTCTCTTGTAGGAAAAAGAGAGAGAGAGAGAGTAGTTGGCATGTTTTATTAAAAAGAATAAATTTGATGCATTTATAAAAATAAGAAAAAAGTATGATGGGGTGGCAAAGAGCTAGTCTTGTGATTTTTAACTGATTTACATATTTTGTGTATAAATATTTTTTCATCAAAAGTTCCAAATCAGGGTTGGGTCCCACACACCACACAAAATATATTAGAGACATTTATATGGATAGCAGGAAGGGAGACAGAGGGTTGAAATTTTCCAGGCACCCAGTGATTGATGGGGGCTGAGGCTCCCCCTGACGCTTTATTGAGTTTCCGATGATTATCTCTCGCTGAGACATTTTTTACAGATGACGGTCGAGCTGTCACAATGGACCATGGGGGAAAAAAACCAACAATAATAACACTTTAATCTTTTTACTGCACTGCTCCCTAGTATCCCAGATTCATCTTCCCTGACGCACGCAGTTCATTATTCTGCCCCTCCCTGGATGGGAAATAAAGGAAAATAAATATATATGTAGACACGCTTACCCACATGCATACACACGACACGGAGTGTATAAAAGAGACCACCTCAGAACCAGAGAGGGGCAGAATTTATTGTTCTTTTTGCAAGTGTTGAGGTTTATTAGTAGAGATGCTTGGTTGGCTTGGAATTGGCTATTAATTACAGCGTTTTGTATTTGTTTTTTATTGCGAGTTTTTAACATCTTGAAGAAAAGGCAGAAGAGAGGCAAGCAGGTGCAGAGACGGGGATCACTGAGGGACCAAGTTGGACCAGCTAGGTTGTGTAGCTGCTGAGAAGCAGGCTTCTTGCTCTTGCTGCCAGCTTGTCCCTGAGGATCCCTGGAGGTGCAGGGGTACACTTTAGTTAAGATGGGAGAGGGTGAGCAGTGGATAATTACAGAGCAAAGCAAAAGGGTCCAGAGACCACTGAGCACCATGCTACCTACTGTAAGAGTTAGGAAAGGCAAAAAATAAAAGAAACTGAAGCAATGCTGCGGTTTGATACAGACCATTACAGACTCTACGGAGTTTGCCCCAGTTTTGCATTTGATGATGGGAGGGTGTGACTTGGGTCTGAAAAGCCTCACCTGGTGCTTTAGTAAGGGAATCCTGGACCCACGAGGACGCCACCCAGAATCAACAAGCAGATGTCAACATCCCTGCCAGCCCCTGCTCTCCCATCCTTTTCACTAGGTTAGAAGAGATGAGCCGTGCTTCCTGTCAGAAGACTGCTGGCCCAGTCTTCCCTTTCATCTGTCTCACCTTTGCTGAACCTATATGTGCCAGCTTTTTTGTTACACTTGCGGTGGAGGTGGGGGCAAGAAGGACCCTGTTGTTAGGAGAAAGTTTCGAGTCCATTAACTGAGAGCATGGTACCTGTGATACCATTTAAGTAGAGGCTGGACCTGAAGCCAGCCTCAGCTACCATGGGCTCATACATTCTGCAAAGGATAGAGCTGATAAGCAATATCCATACTTCAAGAACCTGGTTTCTTCTTGGGAAGACAAGCATAACATCTCACTAAAGAAGTATTTATTGAGCACTTGCCACATTCAAGAACGTATGCATAAAACAGTCTAAGTCCATGCAGGAGAAAATGCCAACTAATGTAGCATGAACTAAGCATGACTAGAATGCATAGAAGGGAAATCATGACCTCAGGCTGCTTGAGCCATAAAGTGTGAGTCCACTGTAAGTATAAGAGGCCGAAAGGAAGTCATAATCACACAGAAAAGGAGACAAGTGTGTGAGCTGAACAGACAGCCATTGACTGACGGTGCACCACTTTAAACCATCTGCCTGAGCTCAGACTCTGTTTCTTCACGTACTAAATGGCAGCCTAGTACACTCTTGTGAGGAAAATAGTTGTTCAAATGCCTGGCCTGATCTCACACATAGTAAGAGTTCAATGTGCTGGGTGTGGTGGCATACACTTTTAATCCCAACACTCTGGGAGGCAGAGGCAAGTCACTGTCTGTGAGTTGAAGAACAGCCAGGGGTACACAGAGAAACTCTGTCTTGGGAGTGTGGGGAAATTCAGTAAATACAAACCATTATTTTCTTACCACAGTACTTGTGACTCTCCACTGAACATGAAATAAGCTTCAGCCATTTTCCATTAATAGTGTTAGGGATGGTTCCAACCAAGCAGGATGACATCAGAAGAACTCAGATAATGTTAGATAATATGCCCGTCTTCTTACAGACATTTTTGCTTTGTTTTAGAGATAGGAACTCTGACTGACCTTGAACTTGTTTGTTATATCTCCTGGGCTGGCCTTGAACTCCCCAAGACTCTTGTTTCTTCAAAGTGCTAAGATTATTGGCCAAAGTGCTGAGATTATTGGCATGTGCCACTAAACCTGATAACCACTTCACCACTTTTTTTTTTGGCTTACACTTTTAAGTATATCATCTTTATTTTATTTAACTTACATATGGTAAAATTTAGCATGTAAAATATATAACTTACTGATTTATACTATATTCAGAAGTTATACAATCATCACCCCAACCCATTTTTAGAACATTTTCATCACATCATAGAAAGCCTCATATGCATTACCAGTTATCCTTCATTTGCCCTCAAGTCCCTAGCAACTAATAATCTACCTGGTCTCTTTAGATTACCTAAAATGGCCATTCTATGTACATGGAACCATATGTCATATGCTCATCTATGACTGACTTCTTTTACTTAGCATTATGTTTCATACACATTGTAGCAAATATCATTACTTAATTCCTTTTTATGGCTGAATAATATTCTGTTGTAAAATGTGTATTTATCTGTTTATAGATATTATGTTGTTTCTACCTTTGACTTTTATGAATACATTGCTATAAGTATTTGGGTACTTTTTTAATGGTTTATTTATTTGTTGGAGCTAGGGTCTCATGTTGTAGGCCTGACAAGCCTCGAAATTACTATGTAGACCAGACTGGCCTTGAACTCAGATATAGATCTGCCTCTGCTCCTGAGTGCTATGTACTACCTGGGGTACATAGTGACACCCTCAATCTCTGTCATATTTAGTTGTTTTGTATTATAGCAAGATTTTAGGCTTAAAATTAATTGTAAGTATTGGTACTTCAGTACCACAACACTAACTATTCGGTATTCCTCATATTACTGTCTGTCACACACGTTTTACATAGAACTTAGTATGTGACAGAGCTAAGATGGCAAACTCTGTGACATCTTCACCTTAAATATTTCTCAGCATAGGAAGCAGGGCTATTTGTTTGTTTGGGTCCAGTAAGTAGCCAGAGCTACATGGAAGCCATGGAGAGTCTTTTTTTTTTTTTTAATTTTATAAATTAATTTATTTTTTACACTCCATATTCCATTCCCCACCCCTGCCAATCCACCCTCTGACTGCTCTACAATCCCACACCTTCTCCCCAACTTCCTGTTTCCACATGAATGCCCCCACCCCACATGGAGATTCTTTTTAACTGCTGCTGTGGTCTTGGCCCTGGCTGTGGACTCCTTAGGCATAAACTTACTTACTTACATTCACAGGAGCAGTGGGGCAAAGGCGAGCAGAGTAGGGGCAGTCACTCCCACTGTGGGCAGAGGGGTGTGGGACCTCCCGTAGAGACAGGAAAAGCTTCTCTGGAAGAAGAGCCTGCCACCCCTGTGCTGGAGACAAGTGGGAAAATGTCTTTGTTGAAAAGGAGATGGTTCACTGGATAAAGGCCAGCCAGCCCTAAATCCTGGGCCTCAGGAGACCACCTTGGTGGCCCACTGGTGAGATGGGCTTGGATACCTCCCTTGCATGTGCTTGCTTACTCCTGGCAGAGGGCTGGGGCCAAGCTGTCCCATTTCTTCTTCCCAGTCCTATCTCCAGCCATCTTCTATGGCTTGAGAAGAGTATGGGATATCAGGATTGGCCTTTTTAGCACCTAGCAGTGAGGCTGTGCCTTAGTTACTTCTCTGTTACTATGAAGAAACAACATAACCAAGGAAAAAAACATTTTTTCCCCATTGGAACTTGGTTACAATTCCAGGGGTTGAGTCCATAGCAAGAAACATGAGAGCAGACAAACAGACTTGGCACTGGAACAGTAGCGGAGAGCTCATTTTACTATAAGTTGGAGGTAGAGATAAAGAGACTGGGCCAGGTATGGGCTTTTGAAACCTAAAGTGCATGCCCAGTACCATACCTTCTCCAAAAAGGCCTCACCTCCTCCTAGTCCTTCCCACCGTTGTTCTACCATCTTCATTTTGACTAAAGGTTTGAAGTACTCCACCCAGGCTAGCTTGTTAAGGTGCTTGGGACCCAGCTTTCAAATATGAGCCTGTGACCAGCGCTGGTAGTATAGTGGTGAGCATAGCTGCCTTCCAAACATGAGCCTGTGGGGACCACAGACTGCTAACACTGGGCATTGTAGAGAAAGCTTCATGCCAAGCACAGAATAGATACCAAATGTCACCCTTCTGAACAGAGTTCCCCAATGAAATGGGAGCATAAACTTATAGCTCACAGTGCAGTTGTGAAATGAAAGTCCTTGTGACTCTGGAGAGCACCAGCATTGCAGGACTCTAACCAGACACTGCTGGTTCCATGCTACATGGAACCTGCCATGTCCTTTGTGAGGCAGGGCCTTTGTGAGAGGCTAGGTAAAAAGGATAATGGCTGACACTGAGACTAGGTGTATATGAGATGCTGTCTTACCACAGCCGTTCGCCGAGACATTCCTGTCTTTCCATTACAGACAGAGAAGTTTGACACAGAGAGGTCAGGGAGATGGTGTGAACCTGCATAGTACATTTAGGATTCAAAAACAAGTGGTCTGGCTCCAGAGCTTGCTCAGTTGCTAGCCACTCTCTGTTGCCTTCACTAAATATTTGTTTGTAGATGTTATTATTGTTTTCTACAAACCAAAATATCTGGTCTTTAATTATGTGAGATGTTGAATATATCTATCCAAAATGCTTACCACCAAGAGGATCTCAGATTTAAGAGTTTGTTTGTAATTTGGAATGTTTGTGTATAGGTTTTATTGGTTGAACACCTCTAATCCAAAAATATGAACTCTAAATACTCCAAAATCAGGAAATTTTTTTGAGACAAGGTCTTCTTATGTAGCTCAGGATAGCTTCACATTTGTAATCCTCCTGCCTCTGCTTCTGTCACCAATCCCAACCAAAATCAAAAAGGTGTCAGCATTGAAAAAGATTTTGGAAAAAAAAAGTTTTAAATTTTTTAGTATTTTAGATTCTTGATATTCATAAAAGAGGCACTCAGTTTATGTCTACTTGCTGTTTTTGTCAAGCACTTGTCAGCCGTCTGTGACCATGCTATGCTGAGTCTGGACTCACTATCTATAGTGAAGAAAACAGTGAGCCTGCCTGGTAGAAAAGCACAACCACACACACACTTGGAGAGAGCGAGGAGATGCTAGAGGAGCCCTCAAATGCAGGAAGGACCGCTGGACAAAGTGACTCTTTGTTAGAGGCCTAGAAAGGAAGTAGCCAGCCAGGTGACAGGTAAGGGATGGACTGGTACAAAAGTACTTTCAGAAAGGGAGGTAAGGTCCCAGCAAGCAGGACACTTCATGAATAGTGCTTATCACTGGGTTGTGGTACTGGTCCTCTGCTGACATTTGCCTGCAGTAGCCCCCTCTGTGTTCCTTGAAATCACCTGCTTTTTGTGGTAAGCACCCTGTATGCATAGCCTGGTCACTGCACTTGTGAAAACAGTATTGGTTTGATTCTCCAATCAGACAGTTAATTCTTAAAGTTTGAAATGGCCCTATTCATTTATTATTTCATCTACCACTGTGGGCTGGTGCTCATTACACTTGTTTGTTGAATGAATGATATGCTTCCTTTGTAAAATGGATTACACCCTTCTTGCTTTCTTGAGCCAACTATCACTTTTCTTCCAGTTTATCATTACATCCAGCAGTTAATGTCCTGTGTGGCAGTTCAGAGATGCCCTTAGGGCCTTTTGAGGTGCTGTGCTTGGAAGCCTTTTCAGCTTTTCATTGTCCTGCTCTTTTCCCTCCCTGCCTGGCTAGTGTTTGTTTGTGATCAATCTGCTTGACTCAGAATTGTCCTCCCTAGCCTTATTTCCTTCTCCTAATCTGCAGTGGGCTAGAAACACGATTTCCAGTATGAGGGGATATAACAGAGTGAGTGACTATCATGACTGTCACTGAGGGTTGGTAACTCTGAGTTCTTAAAGGGCTTGTACAGAAGAAGTATAGATACCATTACATGTACCCAGAGGCTATGCTAGTCTGGACAACCCCCTTCATATGTGCCCCAAGGCCAGGCTAATCCAGGTACCCCCCTTAGATGTGCCCAGGCTAATATACACAATACCACTCGTGTCCAGAGGCTTGGCTACTAGATACTCTCCCTTAGATGTGCTCAGGCTAATATACATAATACCCCTCATGCGTCCAGAGGCTTAGCTATTTAGATAATCTCCCCCCCCAGATATGCCCAAAGGCCCATCTAATTTTTGCTGCTCAGAAATTTTCTTACTGTTCTTGATACCCAAGAGAAGGTTAACATAACACTCTAGGGCAAGCAGTGTGGTCTGCTCTCCAGCCCTAAGCTCCGCTATCTTCATTTTGGCTAGAGGTTTAAAATGCTTCCTCCCAGGCAAGCTTGTTACGGTGCTGGCTACACACCTTAGGCTGTCATACGGTATAGCTTGGTTCCACCAAATGTCTTACAGTATTGCCTGAGAAAGAAAGGAAGGGAATGCAAGAGCTAAGGCTGGTATCACAACATCCGCACTCTGCTTCTTTCTCTTTGCTTGATTCTCACTGGTGAGCTGAGTATGACTGCGAGGCTCCAGCAGTCCTACCTCAGCCTCCCAGGCTGCTTACACAGCCACTTAACTAGCCAAGCGAGTTGAGCTTTCATATTCTCTTCTTTAAAAATGGGACTGGATCATGACTACTGAATGGCCTTTTGGCTTTTAGAACTTTATTTATATAGTGTCTTTAGTATTATAGGAGGGGGCACGCTATCAGTTCATTCTGAAAGCACTCAGAAAGAATGGCTTAGGAATTACTTGCCTTGTGCTTCTATCTAGGCAAGGTCCCCCTTTGCCTTGTCCACATTCTTTTGTACCTCAAAAGGCTGAAAGAGCCTGCCCTTTATAGGGTTAATGCCAAGGGACAGGAGGGACTCAGGGAGGTAGGACTTAGGTCCTAGATTCTGCCCCCAACAAACTGAGCTGAAGGGTGAACATCAGAGAAAATTGGTTTCCAACAGGAGGGAAACAGAAACCTCGTCACAAAAGAAAGCAGGCTAGAATCTGCTCTGTGGGGCCTTCCCTCTCGGGATACCTCAGAGGGGTGGGACCCTCTAGGTTATTAGCTGGTCTCAAAGTGTCTGGGCAACAGCGTAAGCCACGGTCACTCTGGTAAGCAGATGTGTGGTGTCTGTCCACCAACCCAGAGGGCTTGAAAAGTGCTAACAGTCTCAGGTTTGTTTGTTTGTTTGTTTGTTTGCTTGTTTTTAATGAACTTGAGAGGGAGAAGAGGAGTAGAAGGACTGAAGCAAGCTGAGGGTTTGCAGGCTTTGTCTATCTTTACCTTTCAGAAAATGTTTTTAAGAGTGAAAAAAAATCAGATGGCACTGGGCAGTGGTGGTGCATGCCTTTAGCCCAGCGCTTGGGAGAGGTGGGCAGAGCAAGTTCTAGGACTGCCGGAGCTACACAAAAAAACGTCTAAGGGGAACAAAAATCAGATTGCAGGACCTGGGAGGGAGTTCAGTGGTAGAACTCTTGTCTGTCATGTACAAAGATGTGTTCAACAACAGGTTCAATACTCGGTGCCACCAAAAAAGTAAATTACAGATACAGTGAATTCCAGCGTTGAAGGGAATGCACACAGGCTCTATGTGCAGTCTCAGACAGAACAGATTAAAATGTTAGATGTGCCTTCTCTGGCTGCTGAGGTATTGTCTCCTTTTTCTTCTTTGTACTCTTCTATAGTTTCAATTTTTGTTTGATTTTATAAATCAGATTTTAAGCTTTAAGTCACGTACCAAATTGTAGACAGCAGAGGTTTGTGGCTTCTGCACAGACAGGCTCTGACCCAACCCCCACTCCCCTGGTCCACTTCCCATCTCCACCTTCACACCTAGACTCCTCATCCTTTGAGTTACCCAGTGTTCCCTGAACCTTTTCTTCATGCTCAAGCTGGGCTCACCTGTCCCCTGGCTCTGTGTTATCCTAATGCACCCACCAACATAGACTTTTATCTGCACACTCTAAACATCTGCATCTTGTCTGCTGCTTTTGCCAGATTAGACCATACTGATCACTTCATGTCCCCTATGACTCCTACAGGCCAGTCAGTGCTCAAGAAACAAACCATAGTGTAGGTGCTACTTAATATTTACAGTTACATAGATAAATTAAAATGTTGAAGAGCTAGGCAGTTGAAGCAAAAGGACCACTGGGAGCTTGAGACCAGCCTGATGTATATAGAGAAAACCCTGACCTCAAAAACATTTAAAAAAAAAAAATCAAAAGACAGTAGATAAGATTGGACATAGTGGCCCACACCTGGAATCCCAGCACATGGGAGGTAGAGGCAGGGGGATTACTGCAAGTAAGACCAGTCATAGCTGCTCTTTTATTCTAAAATACCAAAGAAGCCCAGCACAGTGGCACTGGCCTTTAATGCCAATACTAAGGAGACAGAGACAGTTGGATCTATGAGTTCAAGGCTAGCCTGGTCTACATGGTGAGACTCTGTTTCGGGGGAGGGGAGAGCTAAATGTGGTGGAACACAGTTTAGTCCCATCGCCAAGAGGTAGAGACAGGCCTATCTCTGCTAGTTCTGAGCAAGCCTGCTCTTCATTGTGAAGCCCTAAACTAAAGGGAGATGGGCAAGGAAAGGGGGGGCACCCTGAGCATGCACAGACTGATGTGTTACTAATGGAGGGTTGGATTGTTTTGTTCCTCAGTCCTAGTCACTCGAGAGGATGACTTCAACAACCGGCTAAACCACCGTGCTAGCTTCAAAGGCTGCACAGCCTTGCACTATGCTGTCCTGGCCGACGACTACAGCATCGTCAAGGAGCTGTTGGATGGAGGTGAGCACTGTGGGTGGTGGCTGGCAGGAGAGTACACCACTCTTCTGGCACCCTGTCACACTCCTTGAGCTAAAAGAATGATCTGTTTCCCAAGAGTAAGTGTCAATATGTGATTTGTCCTCTGGTGGTTGGTGTATATTCTTGACTGGGAGGGGGACTGGAGGGGGGGAATGGGAACAGTATCTACTCTGCAATAAGCTGTGAAAGATTTTTTAAACATTTTTTAAAATTATTCCGTAAAGTAGATATGTACACCTGAGTGATCGCAGGTGTCCTTGGAGGTGAGAGGCATTGGATCTTTCTAGAGCTGGAGTTACAGAAGCAACATGGTTGTTGGGAACTGAACTTCACTCCTCTGGCAGAACAGGAAGGACCCTTAATTGCCTAGCCATTTCTTCAGCCCCAGTGTGAGAGTTTTCTTGATTGATGGCTCTTCCCAAAAGTGTCCTTTTTCTCCTGTGACCTCCAGAACAGGACCAGGGGAGCAAGGGAAGTCATGTCAAGCCCTGCTAACACCTGCTACAGAGTTATTCTCCTGGATCTTGTCCTGCTGCAGTGTCCCTGATACTTCCTCATTACTCTGAGCCATGGTATCCTGTTCACATCTGGACTTGTATTCAGGGGGCTGGGACACAAGGAAGTTAAGTTTGAGGACAGCTTGGACTTCAGAGTGAATTCCAGGCCAACCTGAGCTACATAACTGAGACCCTGTCAACAAAACTTAACAGTAACAAAGTGGAAGGAAGGCTTCTCATCCGACTGGCCCTCTGAGATTGCAAACTGCCCTAACTGACTTAATATCCCTAGAACCCACATGGTTCTTGGCACATAGTAAATAGAAATAAATACTTGATGAGTGATGAATGTCCTTCCTTTCAGGAGTGTCAGTATCATTACAGAGAAAATATGCACCAGACTTGGGCTGACCTGGTCTCATCCAAGTCTGGCACAGCTCAGGCAGCTGTTTCCTTCTTAGTTCCCTTATCTCCATCAGCTTCTAATAGAGTAGAGCCAGCATGTGGGAGACCCAGATCCCTGTATCAGAAGGACACCTGTTCACCTGTTGGCTGATGCTTCTTGAAGGCCAGGGACCCATTCTTGGGGCTGGAACATAGGATCCTCCTGGGTACGGTTCATTCTCCATGGGATCTAAAAGAATTGGATGGTTCTTTCTAGGGCCTAGGGCCTCTGCATCACTCAAATGAGTGTCTTATCTCTCCAACATTGGTGGCCATCCCCATGGGTTCTGTCAAGAGCTGAGGCATCCCATTCTTTGCTCAGGTGGTCCCACTTTGCTTCACAATGACTCATGGGAAAACCTTTTTAATAAGATGTGACTACTGTGTAACTTCTACCAACTGTCTTATTTTTGCCACCTAACAAACCATTTTCCAACATCAGCCTGTGAAATTTGTTCTGTTCCACAGCCTTTGCCTTCCAATTATCTTCCAGCATATATGATGTCCTGAGGCTGGGGATACATCCCAGGAACCCAGTTCTGTCACCCATAAGCACACTGGTTTCATAACTGGACCTTGCCTGTACTCTCAAGTACCCTGTGGCATGGTGACTGGTACTTTGAGAGTTAAGACTCGGGGCTCCCAGAAGCAGAGGCTTCAAAAACACCCCAAGCAGACTGCTTCCAACTCTTTGGAAGCATTTGGACCTAAGCATCAGAACATGTTTCTCTCTGCCATGCCTTAAAATCAGCATGCCTAGTCATTTTCTCCTGGTTTCATATCCGTGCTTCCTCCAGCATCCAAAAAGAAAGAGTTCATTCTACAAGAAGCCCTCCGTGCTCCTCTTCCAGATCGAACACCTTTAAAATGAAGAAGGGAGGGCCTTTTATAAGATTCCCTCCAGCCCTAGGCCCCCAGGCCAAGGCTAGCCCTTTGAGCTGTTTCAGGGGCATGCTTTCCTGTCTGGTGACTTGGAACCAATGCCCTATGCCCCCACCTTTTCATTTCTCCCACCTGCCTTTTTAGTAGTCATCCATTTATACCCCTGCCCTTGTTTCCCAGCCTCGAGGGCCAAAACCATCAGCCCACTTGTTTCTCCCTTCTAGACCTGAACAAGTTGCTGTCACTCAGGGCCTGCAGGCCTGCCAACTTCTGACCCCTCTTAGTTTACTAGTGTATGTGACCAGCCAACCGAGAGGCAGGATCCTGCTCTCTTGTCCTAGGGGCTGTTGTCGGTAACATTTCCAAAGTCTTTGACCTCTGCTGACCTTTTCCAAAGGGTCTGCCTTCCTGCCCATCAGCTTTATCAGAGTGTTCTGGCCACCAGCTTTGCCGTAGCAACACCCAAGGCAGGCCTAGGCACAAAAACCGTCTGCTTACAAAGTCCACAGAAGTTTAGGTCCCTGGGTCTATGGGTGAGGGGTAGAGAGGGCAGCCGCTCATGCTCTCCATTTGAGTTGTAAAGAGGCTCAGGCAACAGCTTCAAGCTGGTGATATGGACACCCTCCAGCCTGTAGGAGGCAGCATGGAGTAATAGAAAAGAGCACAGGCAGGCTTCAAAGTTAGCTAACCAGGGTTGGAATCCCAGTCTCCCCTAAGCTAACCAGGTTACCTTGGACAGGTTATCCTAACTCTCTCAGTCTTGGTTGTTTTATGTGTCACATGACACCTTCACAGAAATAAGTGGAGATTAATAATAGATGTAAAACTACCTGACAGACACATGTTAAATGCTTTGTGACAAGTAGTTCCTTTTCATTTTTATTGGGGTATGTTAATTGCATATAGTAGTAGGGGTTTTTTTGTGCTTTGATCACAGCCCCCCAGTGCCCCTCCCTCTCTCCTGCTGTCCTACCATATCTGTCCCAAGGTCTCCCCTCCTGCTGTCCTCTAGTTGATTCACACCCTCAGTCTCACTTCTCCCTTCACCACTTGTACATATGTAAATGATTTATATCTATGTGAGGTCTCAGATCCAAACTGAAGTACAAACATGTTTTTGTCATTAGCAGTTATCATTATGACTGAGATACAGAAATCACACTCTAATGCTGGCAGCTTTAACTCCATTTCTCTTAACCTCTGTCTCTGCCTTCTCCATCCCCATGCTGCCTAGAGTGCTGCTGTATCTCCTCACTTCTCACCCACTTGTACTCAGAGACCTCCCTCTGTTGGAGCCTTTCCTACTTGCCCTCCTATGAACATGTGCATTGTTGGCCCAGAGCTTACCACGGACTGCTCAGGGTCATTTTTTCCTATTTCAAGAAACCCCATAACTGTAAAATGTATAAGCTTTGGAGACAGACTTTAAAACATGTCTCTGTTATATCATTATGTTAAACTATTTGATATCTCTGAGATCATGCACCTCAGGACATCTTAAGGATCAGGCACACTGTCTCTGACCCTGAGACTCTGATGGTGACAGATAGCAAACAGGCCATGGTAATGGGGTAGATGCTCCCACAGGAGGATAAACAAGGGGCTCTGTGGACATGAAACATGGCCAAGGAGGTGTAATAAGTTACAGAAGGAAGACTGCTGGATGAATGGACGATACCCCTTTCCAGGAAGACTAATAGGAAGACATTCTCGTGTACAGGTCTGAAGTAACCGCTGTCGGTCCTGTAGTATCCTGTAGGCAATATACTGACCATGTATGGTCATCCTTGCTGCTGCTGACTCTGTCTGTTGTTAGCTTAGAGCAGGGAGGCTCTGCTTTCATACTTGACTTTGCAAGTACAAGAAAGCATGGAGGAGGACAGGTGGGCACCAGGACTGGAAAGAGAACAGGCTTGGGGGGAGGGTGGCTGCAGCTGCCTTACGTTAGTAACCCAGGGCTGCTAAGCTGTATTAACAGTTTCCTCTCAGGAATGTGCTCCCATGAACATCTCTGTCTGCCTAAAACATGCCTCTAATCATGGTGGGTTTTTTTGACTCAGTTCCTTCAGAGAAATAAGCTCTAAAGCCCCAAGGCATCCATTGTATATAAGGAGCTCACTTTTCTCTGAGGCATCTAAAACAGTACAAGGTAAATGCCACTCTAGGGAGAGATGATAAAATCATTTTTTATCAGCCTGACACTTAGCTGTGCTTCCTGCCAGCCTCTAGCACCCACCCAGTGTTTCCAGTGCTGCCCCTCTGTTCCTGCAATTCTTTCTGCCATTTGCCTCCCACTGAGGCCTTCTCAGGCTGGCAGCTTCTTTTTACCTGCCAATCCCCAGTTCCTGAGCCACCTTCCTGTTGTGCATCTTTCCTGCCCCTGAGTCTAGGGTAGGTACGACAACACTTGCTACACTAAGTTGGATAGCACTCCGAGGGAATATCTCTCTCCTTTCATCTCCCTTCCTTAGCTCCACATTGGCACACTACTGAGCACATGTTTGGAAGTACCCCGCCCACTCTCAGCGTCCTGCTGCCTCCTGCCTCTGTATCTCTTCTTTCCACTGCTGCTTCCTGTTTCATCACTGGTGCTCTTTACCTCAGTAACACTTGGCCCTTCTGAAATCTAATCCCCCTCCTCAGGGCCTCCCTCAGCCTTTCCTTCCTACTTTCAAGGTTCCTCTTTGACCCCTTCTCTGAGTGCCTGGCTGAACTGTGGGTGTTAACTTGCCAGCATCCACTGAGTTCCTGAATTCCTGCTGCCCCGCCTGAGGCAAGGCCTGCCCACTGCTACCATCATCCCTGCAGCAGCAGCCTGTTGTTAGCCCATCATTAGGACCAAAACTTAGTGGTCCGTTTCTCGTTCTACTTCACTGTCTGTCCATCTGTCTACACTGGCAGATGTTGTGCCGTCAGCTTTCTTTGCCTGGGGCTGTCTGCCCTCTGTTGAAACTTCACACCCAGCAGCACAGAGAAGGGTCAGGAGTTCTGGCTCTGGCACCCATAAATTCTCCTTTGTGCAAACCCTTTCTCAAAAATAGAAAAGCAGACTAGAGCAGCTACTGAAGAGATGTCAGAACCTCTTCCAGCCCTGGTGTCCTGTATAGCCTCTGACAAGTCTCTTCGGTCATTTATCAAGCATTTGCTGTAGTAGTCAAACTTTTTATTGCTGTGACAGTACCCGGTATAAATATTAAGGAGAGGAGTCATCTTGCTCACAGTTTCAGAGGTGTTAGATCATCGCAGTGGGGAAGGTGTGGCAGAGCAGCATGTAAGGAGAGGAGAGCGAGGCTGTGCTAGCTGGCGTTCTCTCCCCACCCTTTTATTCCTCCCAAGTCCCCAGCATATGTGATGGTATTACCTACGTTCAGAATGGGTGTTGTGTTGTCCATCTGTCCATCCGTCTCTACCCCCTCCCCTGCTTAGTTAATCCTCTTTGGAAACATGCACTCACCAGCACAGCTGTGGGTGCTTTAGCCCTTTACTAGGGGCTTTTGGCCTAATCAAGGAGACGGTGAAGCTTAGCCAGCGCTCTGCTGAGCACCTCTCCTATCACAGATTCCAGCCTAGGCTCCAGGCCAATAAATGTGATACAGGCCTGGGTGTTGCCTTTAAGAAACTCATAGCTTACGAGAAACCGAGACATTTAACAACAACTCTGATGTGATAGTGGAGATCTAGAGAAGGTGCTGTGGGATCACAGAGAAAATCTCTTCAGCTACGTGCTGTGAAAGACCTGTCATCCCAGCACTTAGGAAGTAGAGGCAGGAGGATCCAGAGTTTGAAGCCAGCCTGAGCTTTATGAGACCCTGCCTCAAAAAAAAAAAAAAAAAAACCTGTCTAGTGAGACAAACTAGTAATCAGAGGCCTCAGGCAATAGAATACTAAGTTTGAGGCCAGCGTGAGTTCAAAGCCAGTCTGAGATGAGAGAACCTGTCACCAAACAGAATTTTTTGAGTCTCTACTAATAAGATAAGGAAAGCTTGGTGCAGGGGATGGTGTCTACACAGATAAAATGTTGATGTACTTCTGCAATCGGTGAATAAATTGTGGAATTCTTGTAACATTGGGAATTAATGAATTTGTGCTCTGTCAACATGCATGGGTCACATGCCTTAGCATTGTGCCTCTGCTTAGAGTTCAGAATAGGCGAGACTAGTCAGTGGTGTAAGAAGTCAGAGTAGTGCTAATCTCTAGGACACTGGGAGTGACTGGAAGAGGACACACAGGACTTCCATGGTGCTCTACTGTACAGTTACGCAGGGTCCCTACCTTGAAACTGTACTCAACTGCATCCTCCTCTGCGTTTTTCTCTGAGTCCTGTGTGTGGTACCTGACCCCACCCCACATGCATGACCATAAATCTCACACCACGGTGCCAAGTCACACGCACTGAACTTCATAAGGAAAATCACTTTCTTATTCTAGACCAAGACAGCTTCTCAGACTTTTTCTACCCCTCAGATCCCTAAGCACCCCACTCGCCGACTTCCAAGCTGTTGCCCTATTTCACGAAGAAGATGCACTGTAGTTAGAAGGGAACTTCCTTGTTCTGCCACTGTCTCCACCTATCTGCCTGCACTATGCTCTTCCCAGAGTGACACCTTCTGTTCTCCAGCAATGAAAGCAGTTCCTGAGACCAGCTGTTGGGCCTCTGGTTCCTCTTTCCTCCTGCTTTCTCAAGGACTCTGCCCCCCCCCACTCCAGCCTTTCTCTTCTGCATTACTACTCATTCTCATGAGTTTGAAAGTGTACCTTCACCTCATGCATTTAGAAATAACAGCAACACACGGCCCCGTATCCAACTCTAGAACTAACCCCATTTCTTGCATGTCTTAATGACTAAGGTTCCAAGGAAACGATTGCCACCGTCCTCTGCTTCTCCTGTTGGCTGAACCTCAACTGTTACCCTCAGTGGGGCCAGCATTGCCTTGATTATCAGATCCTAAAACCTAAATCATCTTTGAATTCTTTTCTCTTCCACTCCATGGACATACCTCTCCTGGGCTGCCCTCAGAAGAATGTTCTTTCAGTTACTCCTGTTCCTCTTAAGGCTTACCTCAGTAACAGTCAAAGAGATCTTCGTAAAATAGGCCACACCCTAGTTGGTGGTCATGGTACTCCGAAGACAGAGGCAGATGGATTTGAGTTTGAGACCTGGTTACAGAGCAAATTCTGGGACAGCCAGGGCTGTTACGCAGAGAAACCATATCTCAAATAATGAAAAAAGGAACAAACAAACAAAAAAGTTTTCTATTTAAAATCTTTGGCCTCAGTATTGAAACAACAACACAGGCCAGACTCCTCACCAGAGCCCTAAAAGCCTTACCACCCAGATTTCTACAGCAGCACACCACTGCTTTCCTCCCCTGACAGTCTTCTTCAGAAACACTGGCCCTGGTTGTCTCTCAGAAAAACTGTGACTCTGCCCATCTCTCCAAAGATGGCTACCCCATCATTTAGGTTTTAACTTAAATATCCCTTCTCAGGGACCCTCCCAAGCTGCCCTAGTAAAAATTATTCCAAAGTCACTGTCTTACTGCTCCTAGAAAGACAATCCATAGTGTCTTTGGAAGGTGACTCATGAAATACTGACTGACATGGGAGCCTCATGGCCTGTCAACATGGCTAGCAGAGCAGCCAGTTGGACAGGTGGGTCTAAACAGGAAGATTGGAGGTGGTCATTCTCTTGGGGTTGGCTAAGGCTGCACATTGTCTGTGGAAGGTAGTACAGCTGGCAGGCCCCAGAGGCTGCACTGATGTAAGCCCAAGAAAAAGGAGCTATGCAAGGGACTCAGGAAGCAGGAGGGAGGAGGAGGAGGAAGAGGAAAAGGAGGCTCTTACACTAAGGCAGTGCATCTCTCACTATCTATGAAAGGTTGATCTCTGTTTGAATCTCCAATTTACCACAGACCAATATCTTCTATATTAGATTTTAGCCAAAATTTGGCTGAGAAACAATAATACTTTCTTAAGTACAACCAAAATGAATTATTAAAAAAGGGGATGTTTTCAAAAGAAATGCTATCTACATGCCCAAATTTGTTACTAGTTTCCATAGACATAAAATGACTTGCAAGTCACCATGAAAGTGCCTTATAGAGGACAGGTAGTGAGGCTCACTGACTGGCACTAACTAGTTCACCATCTCCACATTAAGCATCACTGCTGTACTGGTCCTCTGGGCAGACGGAGGAGACAGGTGAGCAGAAGATAAGATAGCCTCTGCCCTCAAGTACACAGTTCAAGACACACAGTCATAATGCATGGCGGGTAGGCAGAAGCTGCAGGCATCGGGAACTGTGACCCGCCTCACCCTGCCACGTTCATCTTTGTAATCACTCTTGGGCATCACTTTTTCATCTATACAATGAAGAGACTATATCGATGACAAAAAGCTTCTTTTTTGCTTTATGCTAGCAGCTATCTAAGGGAAGTACTGAGAAGAGATTGCTAATGGGCACAAGGTTTGTATGAAAATGTTCTAAAGTAGATTATGATAATGGTTGTACAGCACTGTCTCTATGCTAAAAAGCATTAAATTGTATACTTTGGGTAAACTTTATGGCATGTAAATTATATTTGAGTAAAGCTGTTGAAAAAGAAAAGAAAGTAGTCCCTGCCATTCCAGACTGAAAAATACTGTCTTGAATGGATGACTGGTTGCTTGGAAAGCCAAGTCAGAAAAGTCAAGAAAAAAGTCAGAAAGCCAAGAAAACTGGAATCAAGTGAGATGAGCATTGAGAGCCTGGAGAGGTGGCTCACCGCCTAAGAACACTTGCTTCTGGTGGAGAACTGAACTCCTGCTCACACCTAGTCTGGGCTGCCCACAACTACCTATGACTCCAGCTCCAGGGCACCCAACATCCTCTTCTGACCTCTGCGGTCACCTATAAATATGTGACACACACACACAAATAATTTTTTTTAATTTTTAAAGAATGGTGGTAAAAATTTATCTGTAAACATTCTCTTAACTCTCTTAACTCTTAATGATATTTTGATTCATTTAATCTTATTATCTTTTTTAATACTTAAATTTTATTTTATGTACATTGGTGTGAGGTTATCAAATCCTCTGGAACCGAAGTTACAGACAGTTGAGAGCTGTCGTGTGGGTGCTGGGACTAGAACCCAGGCCCTGGAAGAGCAGCCAATGAGCTGTCTTAACCACTGAGCCATCTCTCCAGCCCCTTGTCTTATTATCTTAACAAACATTTATTGCATACTTCATCCCTTGCAAAGCTTAAAGTGTCTCAGAAACATCAGACAAATAACTACTTAGTTATTAGCTAATAATACAAGTACTATTACAGAAGAGAAGACGGTACTATGAGAGGATAATGGAAACCTAATCTAGTCCAGGGGAGCTGAGGGAAGTCTTCTGAGCAAGTCTGTTTCTGCCAGCGTCTGAAATGTAGATCCTAGGCCATCATAAAACTTAAGGCAGCCTGTGGAGGGAGATGACTGCTAGTCACCCTTAGGTACCTGCAGTCTTGGATCCAGCAATACTGGGAAGTCGGAATGGTCTATGGCAATGGTTCTCAACCTTCCTAATGCTGCAACCCTTTAGTACAATTCCTCATACTGTGGTGACCACCCCCCCCCGAAGCATAAAAATATTTTGTTGCTACTTTATAAGTTTGATTTTGCTGCAGTTATGAATCATAATGTAGATATCTGATATGCAGGATATCTGATATGCAACCCCCAGGGGGGTTGAGACCCACAGGTTGAGAACCACTGTTCTGTGTCATTGTCATTTCAATCCACACCTTAGATCAGGTGTGATGAAGGCCCAGCACGACCTGAGATTTGTGCTCAGCACTCAGCCAGCTCAGAATGAAGCTTCCCTTTCTCATCCCCAGGATGAGGTACTTCTGAACTCCCGTGCCTGTGTAATCAGTGAGCGGCTGAGGAGAGATGAGAACCCGGTCACTATGCTTTCCAGAACCACCTGCCATCCAGGCACACGCGTTTCATCAAGGCTTTAATGGGCTCCAAGCAGTCCTCAGATGAGCCTGGCTGGCATCCGGCATGAGCTCATCACCACCAACAGTAGCAGCCTGGAAGCCCAGGCTCACTTGGGTGAAGGAGAGGTCAGCATTGGCTAGGCAGGTCATCCTGTGTTCCACCTGCACTATACCTGGAAACAGCTAAGGGCTCAACTCCCAAGGCCAGCTGTCCTTTACCAACTTATTCATTCCCCGCTAAGGCATGTATCTTAGACTGGAAGAGGGACTCTGCTTTAGGAAAGGAGGGTAGCAAACTGAAGATCAGGGCCTACAGAATACCAGCAAAGGGTCAGACTGGAGATGAGCCAGAACCAAGATTCCCTCCCCCAAAAGGAGTTTGATTCTAGCCTTTCTGTGCTTTTTTTCTTTAGAGAGAAGCCTAACTGTGTCTTGGGAAGGACACAGCAAGGATGTTGTTCTCTGTGGATTTGAACCATGCACTGCTTTTTGAATTGCATGTTGAAATGAATTCTTTTTATTAGAACAGAAGGGGGCTTGCTGTTAAGAAACCCTTCAGAGACCCTCCCTTGACCTAATGGATCCCTGACTGGGCACTGGGGCCTGACACTTGCATCATTCTGACCTGAGTCCTTCCCTACCAGTTTACCTACCCTAAAATAAGTTAGCCTGTGATACCCAAACCTTCCATTTGATGTTTTGTGACATTGAATGAACAGTTGCCTTGTGATTTACCGAAGAGCATGCAAATCTAAATTTTCATATGTATTCAGCAACTCTTTTTCTGCAGCTGATCGCCACCATCTCCACTCTAGGCTTCTCTGTGTGCTCTTAAAGCATCCTGTCTAATTTTCTTACTGCCCTTTTATTCAGGACTGAAATATCCCCACTGAACCACATTCTCAGAAGGCAGAATAAGGACTTGGGTGCTTATCTTCCCAGCTTCTCACACTTCTCTTACACATGACAATAAGTGTTTGTTGACTGAGTTAATTTCTAAATGGGCACGGGCAATAAAGGGAATAAAAGATGAAATATAGGCCCTTCTCTTGTCTTCCTTCCTGGTAATTGGTGGTAGAAGACCCACACAAGCCTCATAGCAGGCATTGAGGATTAGGTGGAACTGCAGGCCCAGGCCCCACAAGCAGGCAAAGGGAAAGAACAAAGCTACTCTGTGAAGTGGAAACAAAATGAGCCCTGAACCTGCATGCTATGCAGAGATTATAGGAAGGAGAATGCCACCCACTGGACTATTAAGGAGACTTGAATGAGGAATGCCTTTTGGGATGAAACAAACAGGATAGATTTATAATCAAAATAACTTTAAGTTATTGGTGTATATGTGTGTGTGTGTGTATAACCATAATTTTTATTTTTAAAAAGATACAATATAAAGTTTCATGCATTGCTTTAGGAGAGGGGGTATCAATGGGAGATATACTGCAAAGAGGGGTCCCTGCCCACATCTCTTATCCTCCTCAGAGGCAGGCCTTGTGACTTTTCTTATGATCCTCTTTATGGCTTCTGTTAGCAGTTAGTACAGTTGGTGGGGGGCACAAGAATGTGTTACTGTGCAGTTTAGGGGATAAGTCTGCAATGTGTCTCACTAGGGTAAGCCATGGTACTTTCAGAGAACGCTTCACTTTGGAGACAATAGTAAAGAACCTGCTCCCTGTGTCCAGTTTCTAAAGGCCTTCGTTCCATGCCTTGCAGTACCACCCACCTTCAAAGCAAGCAATGACCAGTCAAGTCTTGCTCCTGTTTCTTTACCCTGACACTGTTTTCCCTTCCTGCTCTCTTTATAAAGACCCTGTGGTTATTTTGGGCCAACCTGAATAACCCAAGGAATCTAACAATCAACTGATAAGCAACGTCAATTTTGTCTTTATATGCCCGTTGTCTCCAGGACATATTCACAGGCTCTCAAGACTTGGGAACATCTTTGTGGGCATACTCTGCCTAGAACACACTCAGAGAAACTTGATGCATGCCTTTATATTCTTGTTTTTGAACAGTTAATATTGGCACATAGCACAACTTAAAAAGAGTTTTCAGTAAGGAAATCTTACTCCCACCCCAACTCTAACCACAATTTTGTCTGTTCTGAATTTGTTTGTTTGTTGTTGTTGTTTTTTACCTCCTTCCAATTAATCATTGGAGACACTTTCAATCCCAAGCAAATACCTGGCTTATCAGACTTTACCCTTGAACCTGACATCCCCTTGCCAAAACCAGTCTTTATGACACACTTGCAAGATAGGTGTTCTCCATATTTTCTAGCCCTAACACTCACCTACAATGACCAGTTGGCATGTGGTATTCTGTGGTATGCAAGATCCCTTCCCCACATCTATCTGTCTGTTGTCAGAATGAACTCACAGATGCACACCGTTTCAATGCTTACAGTTCATTACCATCCTTAATTATATTAGAGCTAAAATTGCCTCTGATTTTACCAGGGCGTAATATTCTTCTATCTCTTTCTTGCTTACTTTTCTCCCCTCACCCCCGCGGGGAAGGAAGGCGTTCAGAGAAATGTTTGGGGTTCTTAGGGTTTTGTTTTGTTTTTGTTTTTCATGACAGAGTTTCTCTATGTAGCCCTGGCTATCCTAGAACTGTCTCTGTAGACCAGACTGGCTTCAAACTCAAAGCACTGGGACTAACATATGAGCCACCATGTTTCTTTTTATACTTTGAGCGTTTTCTTATTTCTGGAATGGTTCAGGCTCATGTGCCTGCCTTGTTTCTGCCTTGGCATTCTAGAAGTGCTAGGACTTTTTAGTGAACGCCTCTCTTAGAGAGTGAAATCTAGTACTGGGTTTTTGTGGTTTTACCTAAAAAAAATAAACCATGCCTGCAAGCTGTCTGTTCCTTCCCTGCACAGCCTGGTGTTGGGATCAGTGACACTAATGGCCAGCTGTGCTGCTCTTTCTATCAAGGCACTGCAGTTTTAGGAAACAGCGAAGGACAGCACAGTAAGATATGTAGCTCAGCAGTAGCACATCCAGCTCTTTGACATCGTGGACCAGGGTCTTACTTACCTTTCTATTGCTGCAACAAAATATGGTGACCAAGGCATTTTATAAGAGAAAACATTGAATTTGGAGCTCATAGTTGCAGGTTAGAATCCATGACCACTATGGTAGGGAGCATGGCAGCAGAGATACAAGTGTGGTGCTGTGGAGTAGTAGCTGAGAGCTCACATCTCCATCTGCAAGTGCAAGACTATAATGTAAGCTCACTGGGAACTGCTTTTGCCAGATGAACTTTTATGGGTTTTGGTTTTGTTGGTTTGTTTGTTGTTGCTGTTGTTTTGGGGGGTTTTGGTTTTGTTTTCTATTTTTTTTTTTTTTTTTTTTTTTTTTTTTTTTTTTTATGATCTTGTTCTGCCCCAGAGAACAGCCATGACTCCACAAAGGAAATGGCAGCTACCTTCAGGCAGCCAGGAGGAAGAAGGCCTGGGTTCGCTTTCTGTACTTTCTGTTGACAGCCAACATTTTCATGTTTCTGTTGGGTGTTGGGAGGTCATGTGTGAGTGCATGTGTATGTGGAGAGCAGAGGTTGACAGCAGGTGTTTTCTACAATCATTCTCTGCCTGGCTGCTTTGAAACAGGACCTCTTGTTGAACCAGGAGCTCACTGATTGCCTAGACTGGCCACCAAGCTAAAGGAATGTATTTGTCTATCCCCCAACACTGGGGTTCCAAATGTGCCACTGTGCTCCACTTTTACATGGAGTCTGGGAATCCAAACTGAAGTTCTCTTGCTTACCTGGCGGGCACTTTCCAGAGAGCGCCTCCTCAGCCCCAGTCAGTTACATTTTAGACAAAAGAGCATACATGTCTACCAGAATTATGAATGCCTGTACACACGCATAGTGTGGAAATCCTAAGAACAGCAATGGCTCCTGTTTCAGTTAATTCCTTCAGAGATCTGTGATTCACACATGTTGTCTTTGCATGCATACTGAGCTCATAAGCTGGGTAAGTTCATGTTCTCCCCTTTGGTGTATTCGTTATTCATTTGAAACACAATGGGTTGATATTTAAATTTGGTTTCCATTGTAGGATTTTTCTTCCTTACCTAACCTATTGGCACAAGCTTGCAATTTAAATATATAGAGCATTCGCTTGTATCTAAAATTCAGAATTTTAAAAGGGAGGCTGGGAATGTAGTTTAATTGGTAGAGTGCTCACCCCAACATTCATAAGACCTTGGATTCACTCCTCAGCACCACAACCTAGGCATAATAGTAAAAGCTGTAATCTCAGTACTTAAGAAATAGAGGGGGGTTTTGTTTGTGTGTGTATACACTTGCATGTGTGGTGTGTATACAGATGCACGTGTGGGGATTTTCTCTATCCATACATGTGGAAGTCAGAGGATCACCTTGGGTGTTTGTTCCTCAAGAAAGCCACCCACCTCCCTCAAAAGAGGATTTCTCAATGACCTGAAGCCCAGCAATTGGGCTAGACTGACTGATCAGCAAGCCGCCTCCATCCCAACCTGCACTCCATCACTAAGACCACAAGCACATGCTTCTACAGGAGTCCCAGGGATCAAGCTCAGGTTCCCAGCTTGCATGGCACCTGCTTTACCAGTGATGCCATTCCCCAGCCCCCAAAGTCATGCCTTCTTGTTTTGCCTCACTTCCCATGTAAGAACTAATACTGTATGTTCCTGGTAAACGTTTCGTATAGATCTGCCTTCCTCTTTATAGCTGCACAGTATTCTATTCCTGACCTACATGTGTACATGAAGGTTTTTGAATATTTTGTAATCATAAACAGTGCAACTATATATGACCTGTTGTACATTTTGTTATTACTGCCTGTGTGTCTGTTGTAATATCCTGTAGGTAGCAGGCTTAGGTAGGAGGGCATATGCACAGGTCCTTTGGTTATGTACTGGATGTTTTTCTTCCACAGAACTTGTACTGCCTTACACTCCCATTATCCTACATAAACGTGTCTGTGCTTCTAGCCCCTGGAAGATGGATTGTCAAACTCTGAGGATTTTGTCAGTCACAGTAGAAGGGAAATAGTATCTATGTTACTTGGAGTTTCAGTTTGCTTCTCCTATTACAAATGGATTTGAACATCATTTTGTATATTTAAGAACCCTTTTGATCTTCTTTTGGGAATTATCTGTTCATAGCTTGGCCATTTCTTACCATGTTGTACCAGTTGGCCTGGTACTTACTGTATAACCAGAATTAGTTTCAAACTCATAGTAATTCACCTGCCTCAGCCTTCTGAGTGCTAGGATCATAGATAGACACCAAAATACCCTGCTGTCTTTTAATTTTTTCAATTAATTATTTTTTAACTTATTCACTTTGCATCCTGTTCACTGCCCCCCTCCCAGCCACCCCTTTCCATACCCCCTCCCCTTTTATCCTCCCCCATCCAATCCTCTGAGCGGGTGGGGACCCCCCCAAGTATCTCCCCATCCTGGCTTCCCTCAGTAGGAGGCTTGGCGCTTCCTCTCCCACTGAGGCCAGACAAGGCAGCCCAGCTAGAAGAACATATCCTAAGTACAGGCAACAGCTTTTGGGATATCCCTTGTTCCAGTTGTCTGAGACCCACATGAAGACGGAGGTGCACATCTACTACATATGTGCAGGGAGGCTTAGGTCCAGCCCATGTTTGTTCTTTGGTTGGTAGTTCAGTCTCTGAGAGCCCCAAAGGTCCAGGCTAGTTGACTCTGTTGGTCTTCCTGTGGAGTTCCTATCCCCTTCAGGCCCCACAATCCTTCCCCTGGTTCTTCCATAGGAGCTCCCAAGCTCTATCCTCTCTTTGGCTGTGGGTGTCTGCATCTGTCTAAGTCAGCTGCTGGGTGAAGTTTCTTAGAGAACAGCGTGCTCCTGTCTGCAAGCATAACAGAGTATCATTAACAGTATCAGGGACTGGTGCTTGCCCATGGAATGCTCAAGTTGGCTGGTTATTGGTTGGCCCTTCCCTCAGCTCTGCTCCATTCCCCATGCCTGCATTTCTTGTAGGCAGGATAAATTTTGAGTTGAAAGTTTTCTGAGTAGGTTGGTGTCTCTGTCGCTCTACTGGGGTTCCTGCCTGGCTACAGGAGGTGGCCTCTTCAGGTTCTATATCCCCAATGTAGTGAGTCACAGCTAAGATCACCCCCATTGATTCTTGGGCGCCTCCTTTATCCTAGCTCCTGGAGATGCCTTCTACCTCCTCACTCCTGTCAGCTGCAGATTTCCATTCATTTTCCTGGCCATTATTTGCCTGTGTGAGCATTTGCTGTATGTGATTGGCTGCTCAGGGAAGCTTGAAGAAGGTGTCATTTTTAATTTGTCCTTTACTCAGTGCCACAAATCTGATTCATCCTGCAATCTCAGTTGTAAGGCAGACTTGGTAAAGTCCTTAGAACTCATTAGAGAAAAGCACTTTTGAGAAAAATAATCTAGCCCAAGCAAGGAGTTCCATCAAAGTGGTCCTGCTGGTGTTTGTGCCTGTTCTCCACCCTCCCGTGTCTCCTCCTCTCCCCCTGTGCTCCTGTATTTTATATGTGAAATAGTCAGCTGACAACTGCTGAGAATAAAGGTAGGGAGCATAAACTGAAAGAGTTGTTGGCAGCGGCTTCTGTGTTGGGAACATGCAGCAGTTTTATGAGGAAGATGAGTAATTCCTTCAGCCTTGATGGGAGGCTTAGAACATTTATACTGTATTTTTTTTTGTTTTTATTTTTGATATTTTCTTTATTTACATGTAACTTTCTCCATTCCCGGTTTCCCCTCCAAAAAACAAACAAACAAACAAAAACAAATCCCTGTTGCCTCCCACCTCCCCATGCCTGTCACCCCGCCCTCTACTACTTTCTGGCCCTGGCATTCCCCTACACTGGGGCACAGAACCTTCACAAGGCCGAGGCCCTCTCCTCCTATTGCTGATCGAACCTGCAATCCTCTACTATACACATGCTGCCAGAACAATCAGACCCCTCCATGTGCAGTCCTTGGTTGGTGGTTGAGACCCTGGGAGCTCTGAGGGTACTACTTAGTTCATATTGTTGTTCGTCCTAAGGGGCTGCAAACCCCTCAGCTCCATTGGTCCTTTCTCTAACTCCTTCACTGGGGACCCTGTATTTATACTGTATTAAAGACACCTCTTCCGCATTTGTGACTCTCTTCATACTGGTAAGTAGTTAAGAAAATCCCACACAGATATCCCTGCACTTGTTTGCAAAGTCAACTGTGAATGAGGGCCTCTGTCTTCCTAAAGTACAGAACAGAAATCTGTGAGCGTGCCTTAGTCTAGAAGCTCACTCTCTGCTGTTTCGTTTTGTTTTGTTTTGTTTTGTTTTGTTTTGTTTTGTTTGGGGGGTGCTTATTTGTTTGTTTGAGGCAGTGTATTGTTGTCAAACCCAGGTGGGTTCAGACTTACAACAGTCCTGCCTCAGTCTTCCCAGTGCTAAGATGATGGCCATGAGCCCCCACAGCCAGCTTCAGCCATTGCCATAACCGCTGATCCTTGTCAAAGCAGAAGTCTACACTGAATTTTTGGGGGACAGACTTAAGTGGAAGCCTTCTCTTGATAAGTTGTCTTTGCTGCTATGGACATTCAACTGGGATTGGTCAACAGACGCTTAAACATCTGGTCAGCTCTGCCCTTTGGGGTGGAGCACTGTTTTATAGACAACCCATCAAGATTGATTGGCCTTCTAACTGAATTAGCCAGATGTGTGGGCATTGTGTGCCCTTTGCTCAGCCTCCTCCAATATTGTTAGGTGGAAGCAGACATGCGATTAGCATGTTTGAAGATGCTATTCATGAACAAAAGCTGCCGCCTCCTGCAGACTGGCTCTGCCCCAGATGTCAGCAGTATTATCACAACTGCTGAATTTAGCCTAGACCTGAGCTTGGCTTCCTCAGTCTCAGCTGTCCTTAGCAAGAGGGGGAGGGAAGGAGATCCAAGGCTCTTGTGTAGTCTGCTCTGAGCTCTGCTGTATCCAGAGCATGCTGACACCTTTAGAGGAAGTATGCTGGATTATGGGGAGAAGGAGGAGTAGGGCTAGTCTGAAACCCACAACTTTAGAAAACTTGCTCCAAATAAAAGAATGAGCTGGGCTTCTGGCCCCTGGTGTCATGCCAGTCAAAGTGTTATCTGAGTGTGCAAAGCCTCACAGGTTTGCAGTGAGCTTGAGTCTGAGGCAGGCTACTTCCTTTTCCTTGGCTGACTCCATACATGCCATGTGTTTGGGCGCTCATTTCCTGACTACACTTGCCTGTATATTTTCCTCAGAACAAACCAGACATTTTCATGTTGCCAGTAGCTCTGCTGCTATAAACAACTCATATGTGGTATGTCCAAACCTGCTCTCCTCTTATTGTCCTCCACACTCCATGCTTGGATGGCATTGTTACTATCCACCAGCTTCAACAAGAAGGCACTATAAATAAGTCTAATAATGCCTTCTGCTTCAGTGTTTAATGAGCTCTGTGTGTCTGAGAATTTCTTTTCAAGGCCATCTCTCCACTGTTACCCCTTCCCCCTAGTTCAGACTTTATAACAAGAGCACTATAGCAGCCATATTGTTGTCCTCCCTCCTTTTGGATCCCCTTCAGCCCAACCTCTGCCCTGCAAAGCTGTTTGTTCCCATGCTCTAAAACCTTCAGACGCCTCACACAGCATCCTCGTACTCTGCAACCCACCAGGAGTGTTCTGCCACTTTGTCTCTAAGAGAAGATGCAGGGATGGTGGTTTGCTTTGAAAGCAACTGTTGGGCCCTAGGAGGCTGCCTGGGAACCAGGAGCTGTCTGCAGGGCCTTGGAACCACTCATGTTCTAGCAGTCTTTCATCTCCATGCCTCCTCATTCACTTTTCCCTACTTCTCCTGCTATCCAGATCTGCTTATCCTTCAAGAGGCAGCTCCTTACATTGTCTCTCTGGATTTCCCTGGTGTGCTTACATAAAGAAACCCACTTCTCACTCTCTGCAAGCTTAAAATGTTCAATAGCTTTTAGTGGCACAGTGGTGGCACATACTTTAACTTCAGTCTTAGCACTCTGGAGGCAGAGGCAGAAAGATCTCTGAGTTTGAGGCCTTACTGTTATGTGACAGTGAGGTATATAGACCAGATCTTGAGTCTGGTCTACAGAATGAATTCAAGGACAGCCAGGGCTACACAGA
>NW_022196904.1:90690028-90755120 GCF_008632895.1 Mastomys coucha
AAAAAAAAAAGTACTGGCTTTAAAGATTACAGTTGAAAACCAAATCCCCATAAACCTCCTCCTTGCACCCCTCCTCTTGGCTCCTCAGATTCTGCTGCCACCCAGAACCCTGGCCAGGTTACTAATGAAGGAAGACCACCCTGTCTCCCTTCTGCCTTCTGTGAAAGTAAGATAGCCAGCCCCTACTCGCCCCAGATCCACACATATTCACAGGTGGCTTTTGGTGTAGGATGGACTGCTTAGTGATGGTAATTAGAGGAAACATAACAGTAGCTGTCATTCACTGAAATCTCACTACATGCCAAGGCTTTCATTTCTTCTAATACCTAACTAACTCTAAAAGGCTGAGACTTATCATCTACATTTCCCAAGTGTGTAAGAAGGGCACCAGACTATTTGGGAGCTTGCAAAAGGTTCATCCTCAGGATCATTGTATTATATTTTGATTAAGTTCTCTTGAGCCAAATTCCACAGTCTGCAGCCCCAGAGTTTCTAGAGGGTAAAGTAGGTACCAGAATGTTGGTTGGCTGATGGGTTGGTTGAATGGATCATTGCTCTTCCTTTTGAACTTGCCTTCAGGGTTAAGAGAAACTTGGCTGAGTGTCTGTAGCTTATGCCAAGAAGTATGGATTTTGTCTCATCTCCTAATGCCCAGCTGTACACAGACATGTTCCCTCCTACTCAGTAACAAACTGCCTGGAACTCTTTCCTGGCTCATATTTACAAGAGAATGTGATAAATTCCGTATTGATCCCTCCTGTTCCACTGTAAATTTTGCAAAAGATGATTAAATAGAGCAATAGAGTCTGCAGGCATTGTGGCTCAATATGTTGTGGACTGGTGTATCGACCTCCTCCATCCAAAGGCAGCCTGCGCCTATCCCTGCTGCCCCAGACCAGTAATTAAAATCCTGTGAGACTGGGATTTAAAATCCAATCATATCCCTGAATCAAGCCTTCTAGCCTCCCCGTGTGACGAGTGCAATAAGGTAACGGCAGGAGCATGTTTATGTCTGTGCTGAAGCAGTCCCCATAGGGTGAGTAAGAAATGGAGAGGTGGGGAGCCCTGCTGGCTAAATCACTTCACCCTGACACCACAGCAACTTGTAAGACAAGCTGCAGGTACATAAACAAGTCCCAGCCAAAGACCACAACTCAAGCTCTAAGAGTAAAACATCAAGCACAAAATTCACAAATCCGGTTTCACTGTAGCTCCTATTCCCACAGACAATGTGGTTAGTTTCAGTGAGTGATTTGGTCCTGGTTAAGCTACTGGGGGAATCTGGCAGCCAGATGTGTATAAATTTCCACCAGAACTCTGACTTAATCTGAACTGAAGCTAGACTTTCTTGTACTGAGTCCTGCAATCAAGACACAGGCTACTGTTGGAGATAGGTGTGCCCACTGTCCACCCTGCAGGATCAGGAGCTCCCTAGGAGCAGAAACATCATCTCACTCACTTTTGTATCCCTCATAACTACTTAGCACAGTGACGGACATAAAAAGGACTCTCAGAAAGTGCCTTAGAGTTAATGGGTGAGTAGTTAATATTAGTTAATATTGAAAAATTGGGCCTGGCTGGAGAGGTGGATCAGTACTTGCTGCTCTTGCAGAGAGAGGGACAGGGTTTGAATTCCAGCACCCATATGGCAGCTCACAACCATCTATAACTCCATTTCCAAGGGATCTGACATCCTCTTCTGGCCTACATAGGCACCAGGAAAACTTGTGGTACATAGACACACATGCAAACAAAATACCCATTTACATAAAATAAAAATCTAAACGAAATAGTAAACTATGACATATCAGTGTACACTTAGCAAGTAGCTGTCCATTCAGTGCATGAGCAGCACTTCTGGTGCTTTGGAATTTGGCTAGGCCATATTCTACCTTCATACTTTCTGATGCTTAGCAGGTCAGCCGTGGAATGCATCCAAAGGTCTTATTATTAACCTCCTATTTCTGCACTGTAGCAGGCATGGTCTCTGAACTATCGGTTTTTTCTCCAGATCAAACCACCAACCAGTTCCTTGAACCATTTTTCTCCTGTGGCTTCTAAAGCCTTCTCTACACCAGTTGTATTTCCCAGAACAGTCTCTCTTTTGTCTCTCTTCCAAAACCTATGACTCCTCATTTATACTTTACCTCTTTAGTGTCAATCTTCTGTCGGAAGTACTTGGTACCCTTCCCACTCTAATTACATCTGCAGATTTAGTGAGTAGCCCTGCCCTGTGATGTCCCTATCAGAAATAAACATGCTGAACACGACTAAACCTGCTTACTGTCACTGGAGACTTTTCTGGTCTGTCTTTTACCCCACCCCTCCTGGGGTCTGGGTGCCAATTAGTCCCTGACTGACATTCTATATGTTACTGGCATCCAGCCCACACTCTATTGTGACCACAAGCTTTTCCAGAGACATCCCATCAAATGTCTGATGAGGTCACCCTTTGCCCTAACTACCTGACTGAGCTCACAGGTAATCCTGATATAGATGGGACCCATCAGATGCCCAGCTGTCACTGCCTCTTTCTAGAGGTTCACAAAGCTCTCTACTGATATGCTTGCTCCTGGAAATCAGGCACCCTATGGAAAGTTTATGATCAGATGATTGCTTTTATTACTCAAAAAAGGAAAAATGACTCAAAGACTACTTATTTTACTACATTTATTTATTTGCAGTGCGTATGTATACAAATTTGCACACGTACATGCACATGCCACAGCATATTTATGGAGGACAGAGGACAACTTGTGGGAATTAGTTCTCTCCTTTATCATGAGTCCCTGGGCTCAAACGCTAGTAACCAGGCTTGGTGGCAGGTTCCTTTACCTGCTGAGCCCAAGGGCTAAGTTTGTGTTCTGTTCCTCTTAGCTGGAGCTGTGGTTTCTCTTCTCCCCAGACCAGTGGTGCATAAGGGAAGGGAGCCAGTCTATCTCCTCATCCCTCTGCCCAGCATTATCAAATTTCTCTTTCATCTGCCTCTTCTCCTGCTGCTTCCACTGTGTGCCAGTCTTTGGCCTGTTTGTTAAGTGGGACTTAATGGGGTTTCTGAGAGAGGCCATGAGGAAAGTAGCTTTCTGTCCCCCAAACTCCAGAAGACAGTGGACCCCCTCAGCTGGCCATGGTGCGGGGCATCAAGGAGAGGTTTCTGGGTGATGTCCAGGAAGTTAAGTTACGTGGCTCACCATTTCCCTATCCCAGAATGGGAACCCTGAATGGGAAGAAAGGAAATGCTGGACCATATCCTTTTTACAGAAACGTCTGTCCCCAGCTCAACGTTGAGAAACTCCACTGTCTTGCTGGGTCCTGAAGCATCTCAGCACATTGGAAGGGAGGGGGAAAAAGATGTCTTTCTGTCTTTGAGTCATTGGGCCTTTGGTGACACTTTGAGGTGGGATGGAGGAGCAAAGCTAGTGTCTTTTAAAATTTTTCAAACATTTATGGAAGAGATTTGAATCCCTGTTTTAAATCTTAGCTTCTCTGTTTGCCTGCCATATGACCACAGGCAAATTATTTCAACTCTGAGCCTGTTTTTTCTTCGGGTCATGAATTATTCAGGCACAGTGCGAGACTGTGTACCCAGCAAATGTTAGCCTCTGCTCTCACTCTTCCAGAAGACCAGACTGTCTGTAAAGTGGGAAAAAAACAATACCTCTCCTGCTTTCTTCACTGAATTGCTAAGGATTAAACCCATGGGTGTAGCCAGCAGAAAATGCAGCATGGAGCACACGCCTTATAGCTACTCTTGGCTGAGGGTATATATTTATACATACATGCCTGTAAGAGTTTGCAGTGTGTGTGCATTGCAGTGGTCATCGTGTGGTGAAGAGAAGACACTCCAGATAAAGGCCTCAGGAGATGGGACTCTCTTGTCCCTCTCACTGTACCTCCTTTGTCACTCTCAAGACTCCTACCTCTGTCTGGCCTCAGGAGTTAAGGAGACTGGCTGTGACAACTGATATGTAGCAGGCCACCACCAGAAAAGGGAATGAGGAGAACAAGAGCCCAGAGAGGAGATTCCTAGCCACTGGCCTTGAAGAATGTAGGACCTGGTAATCAGGAAGACAAGGAGCAAGGCTTTGGGCTGAAGGAACTGTTCAGATACCTTGTCAGAGAGTGGCAGGGAAGGCACATAGCTGTTTTACCATCTTTCCGAAAGCTTCCTTGATATGGAGCTCACTACCGGAAATCCTAGTCTACATGGGGACTTCTAGTCATGGAGGACATCTCTAGTAGTCACCAAAACCACTCACTGGAGATAGTAAAAAGACTGCCAACATTGTGAAATTCAGGACAAAAGGAGCAGGAGGCAGAGGTAAATGTGAAAATGAAGAGTAGATGAGAAAGCCTTTACAGAGAGATCACTGTCATCTTTTGTTCAACTGTATTCAAACTTTGTCTTACTCAGTCCTCATAAAATCCATAGAGGTTGGCAGTAGTACAGCAGCCAGCAAAAGCAGCCACCAGCAGAAGTAGCAGCAGCAGGTGGGTACTCCTCACCCACCTGCTCCAGCTAGTGAAGGGAAATGCTTCTCCTCTTCCCACCTACAGGACAGAGTAACATCTATAAAGATGGGTCAAGACCAATCATGAGTCTAGGGGCTCTTGCTTACAGGAACAAGGCGCATGATCACACACTTGCCATTAGAAAGGCTCTTCCAGCAGGCTGAACAGCTGTGTTTAGTCGGCATCAAAATACAGCTTCTAGCCGGGCGTTGGAGGCACATGCCTTTAATCCCAGCACTTGGGAGGCAGAGGCAGGCAGATTTCTGAGTTCGAGGCCAGCCTGGTCTACAGAGTGAGTTCCAGGACAGCCAAGGCTACTCAGAGAAACCCTGTCTCGAAAAAATATATATATGTATGTATGTATATATGTGTGTGTGTGTGTGTGTGTGTGTGTGTGTCTCATATCCTGAGAAGACAGATTTTCCTGGTGAATAAGTGCATCTGTGCTGGGCCCTCTGCTGGTGTTAGCAAAGTGGAGACAGTGTGTAATGATAGCCTTTCATGGGAGGGATCCTTGCAGGAAGACAGGCTAAGGCTATGGGAGCATAGATGGTGATACCCACCTTTTGCTGAGTACTACCCCATCCTAAAACAGCCTGTGGGAGGCCAGTCAGGAAGCCTTTCTGGAAAAGATGGAGTCAGTGGAGTCAGGGGACACTCTACTTCAGATTCAGTAGAGGAAATACTTGGGAATTGGAAGAGCTCATATGCAGGTCTTTCCCATTCAGAGTGTGTGATTATGTCAAATCAAATGTGGATGCTAGAGCAAAGAAGAGCTGCTCCGTAGGCACCAGTGAGCCAGGCCTCTCTCACGACCACCCCTTTCACCATCTTCACCTGGGTGAAGAGATCTCAGCCAGCCACAGCTGCACCAACCAGCACCATGCACAACCAACCACCCCTACCCTACTTTCTGGGCCCTATCCCTATTGACAGATCCCCCAGAATCTGAAGGAATTCAAGACAAATGGTTAAGAGGATGGAGTTAATAAAATTTGAAAAATTGAGGCCTGTCACTCCACTAAACTTTTTTCAATACCACTGACAGAAACATATTTCCCCAATGAGTGACCTTCCACAGCTGTAGCGGGCAGGCGCAGCCGCGCTGCTAGGAAGCTGGGCTGCTATTTATCAAATATTATAAGCTGGGACAACTAATCTGGAGCAGGAGAGGAAGGAGGGGTCCTGCACCACACTGCCTAGGGTGCTCCAGGTGTTTGCCCCAGCCCCAGACAGCCAGTGGGAGGTGACGGATGGCCTGCGATTAGCGCTCCCACCTCCTCCCAGCCTTCTCACTTGCTCCCAGAGGCCTGACCCTCTAGACCAGCTGCTTGGCCTGGAGGGGCCCTGGGTGGGAGGCAAGGGGAGGTCAGGCCAGGGCACGGGCCATCCTGATGCTCCTGGAGAGGGCAGCCGGGTGAGGCCCAGCATGGTTATTTATTGGAGTGTAATGGTTTGTGGCCGTTGGTCGTGAAGGTGAAATCGATCAGTGGTAGAAGTCAGGTTCTATCAATTATTAGAGCAATTAGTCAAGTCAGAGGGAGGGTATGAGGCTGGGGGAGTAATATTGGATGGACATTATCCAGGTGCCCCTGCCTCAGCCTTCTTAAAATGGGGGCACATGTGCTGCCCTGAGGCTCGAGAACCTTGGAGAACTCGACTGGTTTCTCCTGGTGAGTAGCCTGACCCGAGTCTTCTGGACTGGAGCCAAGGCCCAGCCCTGTAAAGGGAGTCTCAGTGCTGGCTGGCCCAGGTGCAGAGATGTCCTACCTGTCCCCACCCCATGCTTTATGAGAAGTGACATGACTCCTGCTAGAAATTACTCAGTGGCCAATGTTTATGGCACACATTTTTCATTCTGTAAGCAAATATAGATCACTGACAGCACTTGTTTGGAGCAGCTAATCTCACCCTCTCTTCTTTCTTCCACTGCCTTCTTCTCACCTTCTCTTCCCCCTCCCCAGCCCCAGCCCCCCACCCACCTATTCCTCCCTGCCTTTCTCTAGTTCTTCCCCCTCCTGGACAGCTCCTAATCCCCATTGCACAGAGCACATACTTAACAGCAGAACTCCTCTCCTGGCATCGAGAGAAAGGAGAGGCTTCTCCATTACTCCCTTGAGGCTCTTGCCGAAGCTGTGCCATAGGGATGTGAGGAATGCTGTCTGGCACTGGCTCCTCAGACCTTGCCAGTCCCATTCAGTACCCAGCACCCAGAAAGCAGGACTATGCCAAGAAAATAAACCCCACAGGTTCTGGTCCTTCTTGAGTTCTGTGGTTCTTATCTATCTGCCCATCCTTCAGCACAGAGGTCAACCTCTGCCTGTGCTGTCATGTGCTCAGGTCCCCTCGGAGAACTGAGTTTATGTTAGACTCAAGCTCAGAGGAGACCTGCTTCTTAAAAACAGGAAAAGCTGTCTGCAAAGACTGGTCACGTGACTGAGGTAAGGATTTGAGAAGAGGTCTTAAAAAACTCAAAGGAATCAATAACCAAAATACCAGTTACCACAGAACAGTAAGGAAGGATTAAAACAACAACAACAAAACAGATTCCCAGCACTCAGGATAACAAGGCTCAATCAAGTTCAAGGATAAGGTAGGCTATGTAATGAGTTTAAGGTTAGCTGTCTCTAAAGACAAAAACAAGATGAGCATTGGGAGAAGGAGCTAGAGAGAGCTCATGGGTTAAAAGCAGATGCACCAGGCAGCTCATAACCACTCAATACCAGCTCCCATGCTTCTGACCTCTCTGTAGGCAGCTCTCTCCTTCTCTCCCTACACACACACACACACACACACACACACACACACACACACACACACACACACACACACAGTAAATCTCTAATCTCTGGGTGGCTGTGGGGGGGCTGTATATAAGGAAGAAACTGCCCATTGGCCTTGCCAGTCCCCATCCTGCATACACAGCAGCTGCTGCTGTGCCACTGCAGGGTCCAGTGAGTGTCAGCTGATCTAAAAGAAAGAATGAGGCTCCATTTGAGCATCATAAGGTCTTAAAAGGCTAGAAACAGTAGTGATGGTAAACACTCACATACTCATTGCACTAGGCTTTGCAGGAGAGGGCAACCTTACTGGTTGGTGCTGAGGTAAGAAGATCTCTCCTTGCACCTCCCAAGACACTCCCCCCTCCCTGGAGGGATTTAAGCAGTGGTGCATCATTGCCACTCTGTTGAGGTGTGGAGAAGTAAAGTTAGGAAAACCCGGGCCAGGGTAGACTCCTGGCTCAGAACAATAGGCCTGCTGCTAATGGTTGCACTTGAGTCCAGTTTCCATGTCTATATGTTGGAGATTTTGATTCTCCGGGGTTGAAAATGTTAGATGAATAAAACAAAAACATGCTAAGTGTCAAGCCAAGAACATTCAGTGATCAGTAGACTCTTGCTACTGTCACTCCAGGGCATGTACTAGAAAGACATGAAGCAAACTAACCAGAGTTGGGCATGGTGGTGTGCACAGCTAGTCTCAGAGGTCTGAAGCAGGAATGGCCCAGCCTACGTATTCAAGGCCATTTTGAGAGAGAGTAAATGGGTGTGGCTAATTAGTGGCCCATACCTGTTAAGCACCCAGAGAACTATATGAGAGAGATCTTGAGTTCAAGATCAGCCTGAGCTATATAGCAAGACAGTATCTCAGGAAAACCAAAGGCGAACACAAATACAACAGAGACTTGTACTGTTTATGAAATAGATAAGAACACGTGGTATCTTCACAGAACAGAATATCATCCAGCCATGCTACCACATGAAGGAAGCTTGGAAATACTATGCCATGAAAGAAGCCACACACCCGACGGTGGTGGCGCACACCTTTGATCCCAACACTTGGGAGGCAGAGGCAGGCGGATTTCTGAGTTTGAGGACAGCCTGGTCTACAGAGTGAGTTCCAGGACCCCCATGGCTACACAGAGAAACCTGTCTGGAAAAACCATAAAAAAGAAAGAAAGAGAGAGAGAGAGAGAGAAAGAGAGACAGAGACAGAGAGAGAGACAGAGAGAGAGACAGAGACAGAATAAGAAGCCACACACAGTGACCACATATCACACAATTCCAGTTATATGAAATACCAACGAAGAGAGAACGTCAACAGTTGGGGGAGAGTGGGAGGGGTTGGTTGGTTGGACTTTTGGTTTTATCTTGTTCTTTGTTTGCTTATTTTGTTGTTGTTGTTGTTCTTGTTTTGGGGGAGTTGATAATTGGTATGGGGTTTCTTCATGGGAAGGGGATAAATTAGATATTACTAATAGTTATATAACCTGAGATTAAACACCAAATGGTATGCTTTAAAACAGTGGATTTAGGACTGGGGAGATGGCTCACCAGTAAGAGCAGTGGCTGCTCTTGCAGAGTACCTGGGTTTGATTCCTAGCATTCATGCTGTGGCTCACAACTCCAGTGACACCCTGTCCTAGCCTCTTCATGTACCAGGCATCAGGATTTTAGGGGCCTAGAAATGTCGTTCAGTAGTAGAGCACTTGCCTAGAATGTGTGAAGTCCTACTCCCAGCACTGGTTAAAAAAAAAAAAAAAAGAGGGGTAGTAATTTACAGCATATGAATTCTATTAATAAAATATTATATTAATATTCATTCCTGATCAAAAACAAGATCATATAATCTTTGGGGGGGTCAGAAGTAGTTGTTGTAATTGTTGTTTGTTTTTGTTGAGACAGTATCTCAGTGTGTAGCCTGGGCTGCCCTGGATCTTCTGTCTCAACCACCCAAGTACTGTCATACCTTCATGCCTGACTTAGTGTTTTCCTATTTAAAAGTTTACAATGTCCCATCTCCTTCCCTGAAACATGCAAGCACTTGTTGAATGTTTACTATCATTGCTAAGTTATGGAATCTAAAGAAGCAGAACCTCGGTGGGGAGTTTTATAATGTGAGGCAGATTTGGGAAAACTGGCTTTCCTGTCCACAGTGGTCAGTATCCACGCTAGTGGGTCCCCCATGCTCTAATGGCAGTGATTAGCCACAAGTTAACTCCCCTTAACTTGTGTACATTTCTCTAGTAAGAAAGGAATACAAGAAATACTAAGTACTTACTACCACAGCTTCAGTTGACATTGGACGGTGTGCCTATGAGGCAGGGCCTGCTCTGTCCTCAGGCTCCACTGCTTTGGGGTTTGCAAGATAGCTGGCATTGGTTAGGGTTAGGGGTGGGAAGAGAGTTGCCCAGAGATGGGCTGTGGAAAGGAGAATCTGGCAGCATGGAGAATGAGAAGAGGCTTGTCGTTCCAAGCCTTGACAAGTACACACCATATACTGGCCGATGTGTGCCAGTACTTAGAAGGTAGTCAAGTAGCTCTCAGCAAGCCTTTTTCTCATACTGGAGCTCTTTGTCCTCTGTACACACCCTCTTTATCAGCAAGCAGGGCAAGGTCCTGAGATGCCCACAACTTCTAGAGGACTCCGCTGACTCAGGTTGGCAGGAAAGAGAGAAGAGCTGGGTGTGGTAAGTCACACCTGTAACCCCCCAAAACACACACACACACACACACACACACACACACACACACAGGAAGCTGAGAGAGGAGGCTTGCTTTGAGTTTGAAGCAAGCTTACTCTATGTACAAGTGTCAGGGCTACATAAGAAGACTCTGTCTCAAAAGAGAAAAATAAAAGATAAGGAGAAAACCTGAATAAGACCTTAAAGTTCTTATTCAGGCTGTTCTATGTTGGAAAGGAACCCTTTTATATGACTCTGTGAATCAGAGTTGCTTTGTATGCAGTTATATTGGAAAATGTGAATGTTTTAGTGAATGTATGTAAGTATATAAATGAATGCATATGCTGGCATTGTGTTGGGTATATGAATTTATTTGCAGGATTTTGTTAGCAAGTTTAGCTCTGTATGGGTGTATGAGTGTGTGTGTGTGTGTGTGTATGAGTGTGTGAGTGTGTGTGTGTGAGTGTGTGTGTGTGTGTGTGTGTATGAGTGTGTGAGTGTGTGTGTGTGTGAGTGTGTGTGTGTGTGTGTGTTGTAGTAGTAATAGTTGTAGAAGAAGGCCCTAGTATCCTGATCTCCATTAGGAAGGACCACTTATTCTCTCCTTCCAGAGTAACTTGATATGTTTTTCCTGCATTCCTTCTGCAGTCTCATAAATTTCCATGGAGATTCATACTGAAATTGAGGTGCCCAAGCCACCTGTAGGTAAATACTGAGGGCACACTAATCATTCATATAGCCTCTAACCATTTATCCTTCTTTTTCCAGGAGCCAACCCCCTTCAGAGGAATGAGATGGGACACACACCCCTGGACTATGCCCGGGAAGGGGAGGTTATGAAGCTTCTGAGAACTTCTGAGACCAAGGTGAATAGAGAGGAGGCTCTGTGGACTCCATACATCATTTAACCTTCTATCCTTTTTTTTTTTTTTTTTTTTTTTTAATTTGGTCTATGGGTGTTTTGCCTGTGTGTATGCAGTATACCGTGTGCATGCAGTGCCCCAAAGATACTGCAAAAGGGCATTAGATCCCCTGGAACCAGAGTTCAGACTATTGTTAGCAGCTATGTCGGTGCTGGGAATAGAAACCAGGTCCCCTGCAAGAACAGCCAGTTCTCTTAACTGCTGAGCAATCCCTCCAGTCCCATGACCTTCCACTTTTTAAATTACTTCACGTTCCACACCTTCTTAGGTGAAGGACCTTCTTCTTCTTTTGTTTTCTGGCAACTGGTCTTACTACACAGCACTCCCATTGTAAGTTATCAAGACTAAAACAAATGCAGTTAACCACAGGATATATAGTAGGTTCTATGCAGGAGTGACCTGGGAAATACTGTCATTCTTGATCCTTTGTTCTTTTTCTAGCCTGCAGATCAACTTCAGTGCCTTAAGATAACCCCAAGTGCTGGGATTTCAGGCATGCAGCACCAAGCCAATCAACCTTTGATTGTTGTCTATCTAAATTTACACTTAGCCCTGGCCTTTCCAAGAACAAGGTTTCTAGTCATGACAGTGGAGAAGGAGAGGCCCAAGCCATTTGCAGCTTCTGAGAATTAACTTTTTTTTTTCTTGAAAGGGTTTCTTGAAAGGGTTTCTCTGTGTATCCCTGGCTATCCTGTAACTCACTCCACAGACCAGGATGGCCTCAAATTCATAGAGATCCACCTGCCTCTGCTTCCCAAGTGCCAGGATTAAAGGTGTGCATCACCACCACCTGGCTGTCATGTTCATTTTTAGAGTGATGGCCTCCCAGCTTCTTTTTAGCAGAAGGCACCAGCCAAATGAAGTTTTGAGTAAAACATGAGTTCCTTAGGCCTCACGTACCCCACAGCCTCCAACAACATCCTTTTCCACCATGGCTCCTTCACCATTACCCTCCACACACATGCCAGAGCCTGGCACACAGTCTAAAGAAGAAATGTCTCCATCCTAATGCTAGCTTCTCAACCAAACTTTCCAGCTCCCTAAAGAATAAGACTAAGGCCCCTACCTACCTTCTGCAGCAACAGAACTTACCATTTGGGCGCATTTGTGTAGAATCCAAGAACCAGAGTCACAAATCTCAGATCTGGCAGGAACCTAGTCATCAGATCTATGATGGGAAATCTTAAAAAAGCAAATCAAATGAGTCAGAGGGAAATGGCGCTGTTCTGGCTGAAGGAAAAATGGCCTGGAGTGTCACCCATGCATCACATACACTCTTCCCTCCTGCCAGCTGTGGAGAGGCCGCTGTCTTAGAATGAATATAAATTTCTGAAGTGTGAACCTGCTGGCTTGTTTTACTCCTGTAGATACTGGAGCCAGGGTTATGATAGGTCCCACATTGAGTTTGCATCGAAACTGAAACTAACTCACTTGACCACAAGGCAGGACCTAGCCTGGAATCCTGGGCTTCTGACCCCTTGTCTTTGCTCTTTCTAATGCTAAGGTCTTGTCCAAAGAGATAATTCAGTGTGACAGGTCCAACCTACTGGCAGATCCTCTGCCAGTCTGAGACGCCAAAGGCGTGGGTTCTTATCCTACCTAGCTCTGTCACTCTGCCTGTGTGACCTTGGCACAAGAGCTTTCCTCACTGAAACCTCAGTGAAGCTCCAGAAAAGAAGAAACACTGAACTGAAGAATCCCTAAGATTCAGCTGGCTATATGAGTGCATCCATCAGGGTAAGCTGGACTGTGCTGCTTGTGATCATCCAGAATTTCAGTGGTTTGAACAACAAAGGTTTGCTTTACCTTTTGCTGATGTTCACTGTTGCTGGGGAATTAGAGTAGGCTCTGCTCAATGAGGGCACTCAGACCCCACCTTTAGAGCACACTCTCCCACTACCCTACCCAAGCCCCATTTGCTGGTTGCTTGCCAAAAGAAAAGTATACTCTGAAGTGTCTTAAATTTTCAGTTGAGAGCTGACAAGATAGCATTACCTCACAAGCCCGGCAACCTGGATCTCTAAAACCCTAGTTAAGGTGGAAGGAGAGAACTAACTCCACATAATTGCCCTCTGACCTCTACAGCCATAGCAACACTCCACAGCTGGACTACTCAGCCTGGAAGTAAGATCCCTAACTTCCTACACCTCACTGGCCAGGACTAACCAAAGGATCCCATCAGATCAAAGGGGGCAAAAGAAGTAAGCCTACCTTACTTGAAGACAAGGAGAGCTGGAACCACTTGGTGATCAACTTCACTTACTCCTTATCTTAGGATAATTTCCTCAAGAGAAGGAATGGGCTAAGAAATGGTAGCTAGCTTTTCATAGCCCATCCAGATTGGTCCTTGGTCCAAAAAGAACTACCAAATTCAAGGGGCTGTTTTTTCCCTCCCTGTGCTCAGATTGCATGCCCTAGAACAGCTGCCCTTGCCCTGCATGCTCTGATGAAGAAATTCCTGCTGGTTCCAGATAGCCTTAGTACTGTATCCCCTCATCTCCTCTTAGATGGAAGGACAGACTACACTTGCCAAGAACACCTGGAGGACCACTTAACAAAGTGTGGTCACCTCAGGGAGGTGGCCACAGTATTAGCCAAGTACTAAGGCTAGAACCAAAGTGAGCTACCTGATGGCCAGAGTCACCTGTGCGAAGCAGACCCTGCTCGAGCTCCAAGGACAGCTGCATGTGCTCAGCAGATGTTGAGCACTCAGAATCTGTCTGTCAAGGACTACAGTACGGTGGCCAGAGTACTGAGCCTTGAAAAAGCAGAAGGCAGCAGGAGTATCTGGCTAGCAAGGAGAAACTGCTCACTCCAAAGTGCAGGAGTGGCTCTCACTGTGAGGAGGAGACATTCGATGGCAGAGCTTTCACAACAGAAGGGCTTGCTTCTGCAGGGAGGCAGAATACCACGGAGATGCAGCCAGGTTCCATAGATTCATGGCCGGAAGTCTGTTCTCTGGTGTCAGCTCTGTGCCATCAGCCAGTTGAGACCCCATCCATCCTGAAGGCTAAGCACTCTCCGCCTCTACCTCATTGCTCTGCTGTCTACATCATCTTTGAGTAGGCTGATCCATCTCTCCTTTCTCTTCTGCTTGTTTTCACCAAACTGCAAAATCTCAAATGGCTTGTCCAGTTGACACAAAACTGTCCAGCACAGTGTTACCACTCTGATCTTGTCTTGTTCCTGTTCTGTTCCTCCTGCACTGCACTCCACCAGGACCCAAGCCTCTTCCACCTTGAAAGAGTATTAGCATCATATGTCTGGTTATGGAAGATTTGGGAGTAATATGGGGTGAATTGAATGTTATTTCACCTATTTATGAATGACAGCTCTGTGCTGGACTGTGGGCTAGATAGCCAAAAACAGATGAGTAACTCCAGAAGCTCGCCATCGGGCAGGTGGACAGGCAGATGAATCTGTGGTTTGACTAGTCAAGAAAGGCTTCCTGGAAGAGAGGTCAACCCCTAGCCCAGTCTCCCATAAAAGTGCAATTCATTTGTCATTCCTACCATTACTGATCATTGAAGCACTGCTGTGTGCATGACATATCCTTTCTCTATTCCTGTAACAAACTCGTGCAGCAGCTCTTAATACCTGTCCACAAATGGGAAGCCTGAATAGGCAAGAAAGACGTGACACACAGAAACCAGGCTGTCTGTGAGGGTCTTAAATGTGCCGCTGTGGTACTGTGTTAACTCTTTCTAGACTATAACTATGTCTCTTTACATGGGTGCTCTTTCTGCCTAAGCCTGCTGGCAACCATGCCTTATATGCCAACCCAGACTTCCACAAATGTGACACAGGACTTGTGGCATTAAACTTTCTCCATCTATTACCAGATGGCAATGGATGGTGGCAGGCTGAAGGATAGGCTCTGCTGCCATATTCCTTCTGTATTATGTCCTCATCTGCCAGGCATTTGTGTTATCTGCCTGACCCAGAAGGTGATTCTGAAAGCTCCCCCTCCCCTTACTATTAGTGATTTATGCATATTTAAAATTATCCATAAGCTTGGTTTTTTACTTTATTCCTCTTAAAATATATCTCTGACTCTCAGAATCTGTCACCTTAATTGGACGAAATGATTTTCTCAAAATGACTTCTCTCCAGGCAGTGGTGGCGCATGCCTTTAATCCCAGCACTTGGGAGGCAGAGGCAGGCGGATTTCTGAGTTTGAGGCCAGCCTGGTCTACAGAGTGAGTTCCAGGACAACCAGGGCTATGCAGAGAAACCCTGTCTCAAAAAAAAAAAAAAAAAAAAAAAGGCTTCTCAGGTTCTCTAGGTCTCAGCATTCTCCAGGCCTTTGTTTCTTTTACCTCCTGGGAAGATCCAAAGTGGGAGAGGCCCAGCCACTGTCCCTAGCTTGCTGTCCTACTGTGGGAGAGACAAACATTCTTAACTCAAAAAGAAAACAAAAAAACCTGGCAGGTGCCTCAGAGGGATGCACAGGGGGTCGGGGGCACTGTAGAAAAGCCTGCCCTTCTCCTGGCAGAATGAGCAGGGCAGGCTTTATAGAGGGGTTAGCCTAGATCTCACTTTGAATGATTCCGGTACATGGAGAGTTTAATACTTAACGCCTAGACCATCTTCATGTCCTAACTAAGGGATGAGAGAGAGGTAGAAATATATCTCTGTGCACATGATGGCAGATAAAACAAAAATATGGGGAGCTGTCCCGTGATGAATATTCAGCTGAGGGGGATGAGCGCATGCCAGCCGCAGCTCCTCTCCAGATCCTCACTCCACTGAGACTCAGGAGGAATTTATTGCTCATTTTAATCACACCCAGAGAATGAATTGGCAGGAATATTAGGCAGATAGGCCCGTCCTATATATTTTATTTGCATATCCCAGTGGCAGCATCACAAGCATAAGCTCTGCCTCTATATTTTTTCATTTGCTTCAGGGTAGCTGGGGATGTGGTGCTCCCCTGGGCCCACATTCCAGGCTGAGAGCCTGGGTGCTCCCACCAGCCCTGAGTGAAACTCTGCAGGAGTGCTGGGGTAGAGCACCCGGGGGCGGGGGTTAACATTTTAACACAGAGGGTATGTGTATGAATGGATACACAAACAGATAGAATTAATGTAATTATACACAAAGTAAATATTTTAAGGTTATACTCATGGTGACTCTTTTCTCTCTGTGTATGGGAATTTTGCTGCTTGTTTATTCACCTTAAAACAAGATTTGGGGGTTGGGGTGGGGGTTCCAGCAGGGTTTCTCTGTGCAGCCTTATCTGTCCTGGAACTTGCTTTGTAGACTAGGCTGGCCTTGAACTCAGAATTCAGAGATCTACCTGCCTCTGCTTCCAGAGTGTTGGGACTAAATGTATGCGCCATCATCGCCCATTTTGTTTTTATTTTTGGAGTTTGCTTTTTCCCCCTGTAGTTAGGGCTGAACTCAGGGCCTCAGAAGCACTGAACATGTGCAGTACCAGTAAGCAACACACTCAGCTCACATTTTTTTACATACATGAGCACACTTACCAAAATCAAAATATCAAAAATCATTGATATTAAATAACCTTCCCGTGGTATTCAGATTTCCCAGCTCCCCAGTATCCTCTTTACAAGGAAAGACAGTCTGGGGTCTAAGTTGGATTCAGTTGTCATGTTCTCTGAAACGGACTGGTTTCTCAGCCTCCCCTCATTTTCCATGAACTTGCCATTGTCACAGGTACAGGCTGGTAATTTTGTAGAATGTCCTACTGCTTCCTTCTGATTCAACTCACTAGATATTTCTGGCTAGAATACCCTCGGTGTTTATTTTATTGTGTAGCCCAGTGGTAGAAGCAAATAGAGCAAATGTGTGTTTTCAATCTCATCTCCATAGTTAACTCAGTAAGATGGGGCCTTCTCATCCCAGGTAGAAAGTGCAGACTCAGAGACAGCATGGTCTGTCTCTCCTGCCACCAGCTGACCTGGCTTGGATTCACTTATCTCCCCCAAGACAGTGACATGGTCAACCCTCATAGAACTATGAAGATCAAATCACTGACCCCACATCAGACAAGACTCATCAGTGAGTGCTAAAACTAGGACTAAAGTTTTCAAAGTGACAAGATAATTGACTTCATGATGTCAAAGTTTCTCCCTAAAAATACTGATTACAAAGGGCAGAGTGGAAGTGGAAGACCTGGCAGAAGATCAGGAATCACGAGATTGTCAGCATCACATGCCCTGAATCAGAAAGCATCCAACTCTTTCTTAGCCACTTGGCTTCCCACCCTAGCTTTCTCTCTGGTCCTCTGGTCTCTCTGAACCAACCCAACCATTTACAGAAATATTACACAAGGTCAAAAATTACATAAGTAAATTTAAGCCAGCTCTGTTGGCAGCGGTTGAAACCACCTCTGGCAGAAGCCTGCAAAAGACCAGTCCCAACTAGGGTTAACAGGCCTCTGGGTTGACAAAGGGAGGTGTGAGATGTTATGTTTTGTTTTTTTGAGACAGGGTTTCTTTGTGTAACAGCCCTGGATGTCCTGGAACTCTCTTTATAGACTAGGTTAGCCTCAAATTCACAGAGATCCATCTGCCTGCCTCTGCCTCCTGAGGGCTGGAATTAAAGGTGTGTGCATCTCTAGCACAAATAGAGGAGGGTACTGGAAAGGTGGGGAATGGATTTTGGAAGGTGCCCTGTGGCCAGCCCTCTTCACATAGAGTGTATTTTATGGCCTAGTTAAGAAGCTTTCAAGTCCCTTCCTACCTCTCTCACCCCATAATCTCCTGTTCCATTTGGTTGGCATCCATAGCTCTTTTTTTTATTTCCGTTAATTTATTTATTCACTTTACATCCGGATTGTAGCCCCCACATCTCCTCCCAGTTCCCTCTCACATGGCCCCTCCCCTTCACCTGGGGGGAAGTCCCTCCTGGGAAACCAGGCCACTCTGGCACCTCAAAGTCACAGCAGGACTAGGTACATGCTCTCCCACTGAGGCCAGACAAGGCAGCCCAGTGAGGGGAGCAGGCTCCACAGGCAGGCAACAAACTCAGGGTAAGCCCCCGTTCCGGCTGTTGGGGGGCCTGCATAAAGACCAAGCTGCACATCTTCTACATGTGTATGTGGGGGTGGGGTGCTTCAATAAGGCAATTTCTTTGTGTTGGATACCCTGGATTCTTGTGCTGTCGTCACTCCTACCCCAGTCTCTGTTACCCACTAGTCCCTTTGCTGGCCTTCCTACATAGTTCTTCCTATCACCACATTTCAGGGGGTTAGACGTCCTGACCAGGACTTAAGGTCAGACTGACGTAGCAGTCAGAAGTATAAGGCACACCTGAGGGTACAAGAGAATTTGCAAACTTGGCTTGACCTTTCTGTTCCTCTCCACCTGGGACTTACTCTGGCCACCTACCACCAGCACCACAGTGGCTTTCTCCTCACCAGCTTCATTGTCAAAGCTGTCACCTAAGGCATACCCAGTAATCAAGATGCTGGTCATACACCTCTACCCAAAGCCCTCCCTTGCTGTGCCACTCATCTCTTCAGTGAGGCCGGTTTCGCTAGGCCTCCCAGCCCTTTCCTGTAAATGCACTCAGAGCCAGAAGGAGTGCCATATTAAATCAAGACTGATGGAAACCAGGATCTTCGATCAGCCAGCCAAGATGCAGCATGGGAGCCGGCTGCTGCCAGCTCCAGGTGAGAGGATCTAAAGTTAATTGTTCCAGGCTTTTATTAAGAGGATGGTCACTCCCCACACCTGTTCTCCTGGCAGCCCCTTCATAGGACCTCTCAGTCCAGCTCTCTGCCTCTGTTACCTGCCATGTCTTCTAGATAAGTGGAACCCCACTAGAGCAGAGCCTTGAGCTCGTCCTTTAGCCTTTCCCATGGGCCTTCCAAGAGCAAAATGCGACAGCAACATAAAGCCCTTCTGAGCCCCTCCTCTCCCCCAGCTTGAACAAATACAAAGCATGTGTTTTCCTTCTCCAGTTTTTTGTTTGGTTTAGTTTGGTTTGATTTGGTTTGGTTTTTCCTACTGACTTAACTTTCCACAAAGATGGGCTCAGGACAGTTGCCTTTAAAAAGCGACTCATGCCTACTATGGAAAAGACCCAGTAGTCAATCCCTAGTAGTGTAAAACAATACAAACTAAAAGATGATTTCTTCTACACCTTGGCAGAACAACAGAAAGTACTACATTTGACCTCATGTAAGAACTAGTATGTGTGTGTATGATACATATGTATTCCATGATGCACATGTGTGAGGAAGTCAAAGAACAACTTTCAGAAGTCTGCTCTCCCCCAACTATAGGATCTGGGAGTTGAAATCAGGTCTCAGCCCTGCAATGCAAACAAGCATTTAAACTGTTGAGCCATCTTGCCAGCCCTCCTATACATTTTTACCAACGGAATCTGATGCCCTTTCAGAGTTTTTTCTGAATAAATAATTATTTGAGACTTGAGGCGTAGGAGGATCTGACTGTGTTCTAGAGAGTAGTTCTAATGGAGCCTCTCCCAACACCACCAGGAAGCTCCCAAAAGCCAGCCAGTCCATTCAGACTCTACCCCAATGCTCCCTTCATAGTAATTAGAGCTCTTGCCCTTTGTCCAAGAAATTAATAGGACTTCTAAGCAACATAAAATCTTGACACACACACACACACCCCAAAGAGGAGTTACATGAAGAAGAAATGTTTTCTGGAGAATACTCAGGGAACCATCATACCTCACTCAACAGAGTAGAATATGAAGTCTCATTAGGCTTGGCCTGGCACAAGAGGAAAGGTGTATGCTATGAGGCCCCATAGATGGAAATATTGCAGAGACAGAATTCCTTGCCATGTAAGGAAAACTGGTGGCCAAAGAGAGCTGCCTCAATTAGTCAAGGTGTCTCCAGAAAATGGACCCTGTGAAGACAGCACCTGCAGACTGAGGTACCAAGAGAGGGCCCCTTAGGAGGTGTTTCCGAGGCAGTGGGTATCCAAGTGGACTTGGTTCCTGGCTCTCTCTGGCACTCAAGCTAGAGCACCTCTTCTTTTAGTTTATGGATCTCTGCCTGTGATCAAATTAAATAAAAGGAGTCCTGTACTTCACCCCATCTCACCCCCAAAAAAATTAGATTAGCCAGTTGTATACCAAATGGAGTAAAGGGAAGTAGCTGCTGTGTGTGTTTGTTTCTTTGTTTTGATACAGAGGTTTTTTTAATGTAGCCCTGACTGTCCTGGAACTTACTCTGTAGACCAGGCTAGCCTTGAACTCACAGAGATCCACCTGGTGGGGAATAGTATTTATCCAAGGGCTGACATATAACTTAGGGTTAAAGTGCTTGCCTAGCATGAGCAAGGACCCTAGGCTCAATTGCTACTCTGGAAGGAAAAGGGAAGAGAGAGAGAGAGATGCTCAGCACTTCATAAGGGTAGTAAGTACTTGGAAGACATCTGAGTCACGTGACTACCACTTACTACCAACCCACATTTCCTGCAGGCTCTGCCAGATGCTTCTACCATTTCCTCCTCAAGCATCCTAAAGGGTGGGTATGGGCACTATCTCCATGCTGTGGTGAGGGAACTAAGATACCTCACCACATGCTGAGGTTCTTACTGCCTCAGTCTCCAGCTCTTAAATGGATGAGGTCATTGGAGTTCATATCTGTCTGTAGAGAAGCTTGTTCATTCTGCCATGTAATTGATTCACTGTGAGCCAGAAAAGCCCAACTTCAGATGGGAGGTGACTCTAAAAACTGAGACACTGAATGAAGTGCTGAGTACAGTGCCTGGCACACAGCACTGTGTAAATGTGCCCGGCAAACCCTGGCAAGGCAGCTTCAACTTCAGGGTCTGTCCAACAAGCTGGCACCATTCCCAGTGAGAGTGTGAGTGTGTGTGTGTGTGTGTGTGTGTGTGTGTGTGTGTGTGTGTGTGTGTGTGTGTGTGTGTGTGTGTGTATGAGAGAGAGAGACTGACTTGTCATCAGTACCTTCCAGCCCAGTGGGCCTGAGTGCTGAATGGGCTTGTGGACAGGGAGGAGGAAGAGGCAGATATATGGCTGGAGTTGGCAGAGCCAGGTGATGTATGTGGCGCCTGAGGGAGCTGCACAGTGACACTCTGGATTCCAGCCGGCAAGCGTCACTCCACTGGGATCGGCGCCGAATTATTGCTCCATATGAAACTGAGGACTGATGGGAGCTTTCAGTTACAGACTGATAGCAACAGCCAAAATTGGATTGTTTGCTATTTATTTTTTTTAACTTCTGTCAAGGTCACTACTATAACAGGAAAACACTACCCAAGCAGCAGGTATTTTTCATCCACTCTGCCCGCAAGAACAATCTGCAAACACAACTTTTGTGACAGGCCCTTACCCTGGCAGCTCTCTTCCAAGAAAGATGCCCACGTTACTGTGGCCTGGGGAGAAAAGCCACCTGAAGACCTGGCATCTGCTTTTCAGTGTAGGATCCATCTGCTTTTGCCTCAGTAGATATGTCCTCATCAAGGTCATGCCCTCAGCCCTGACCACCTGGTTACCTGTCCTCCATTTCCTTCCAGTCTCCTGTGTCCTGGAAAGCCCCACCCAAGCATTCCATATTTGTGTATCTTCCCCTTTCTGTACGTCTACACTACCCAGTCTAGCTGTTAATTCTCTCCTTTTTGTGTCTATATTTTTACATCTACCAGATGCTGCTGCTGGGCTAGAGCTCACCTGAGTACTCATCTGGAGTCCAGATGGGTACTCAGACATTTGGCACACTTTTCCAGCAGTGTTTTTAGTGAAAGATACAGTAAGCACTTAACACTCTCAAGCCACGAGGACAGTAGTTGGTTCTGCCCAAGAACTCTTTGTGGTAATGCCCTGCCACTCATGCTCCTCCTGAGCAGAGGGGTGGGGTGACCTGAAATAGCTCTCCAGTGGTCATAAGGCAGAGCAGGACTCTTGAGCGCCAACATCTACTTTCTCCTCCACTAAGAAACAGACTAAACCAAAGTCCTGCTAAAGCCAGCATCCCTGAACCATCGCTCTTTTTTCCCTCAGTACATGGAGAAGCAGAGAAAACGTGAGGCAGAGGAGCGGCGGCGCTTCCCACTTGAGCAGCGACTGAAGGAGCACATCATTGGCCAGGAGAGTGCCATCGCCACCGTTGGTGCTGGTGAGTCCTGTCCTCAGTGGCAGTCAGGAGGGAAAGGGGCAGCTGCTATCGTGGGGTGCACATCTTGCTGCTCTAAGCCAGAGAGATACACTCTCTATTCAGAGTTACTGTCTGCTGAGTACTGCCTGTGAGGACAGTGCCTCTATTGCCTTAAGCTCTTGCATATTTTAGGTCTTTTAGTCCTTAGAGCAGTGCTGTGAGGTGGGCACCATCAATACCACTGTTGTCTTCATCTGGTCCACTACCCCTTATCTCCCAAGAAGGGTTGGAGCTGAGCTAGAACAGAACTTCAGCCACCCCAGCACCCACTCCCAAACTTTGAGAATGGTTTGCCAGTAGCTGCATGTCTGGATCTTACAGAAAACATCCCGAGAAATGCCTTCTTCCCCACTGGTGAAGGGCTTATTGTCAGCCTGAGGCCCTGGCCACACACAGCTCTCTTTCAACAGATGTGTACAGTGGGTGCCGCTGAAGGCATGGGCCTCATCTTGTTCTACAACTTGGACCTGTTTCAGGGTGACTTGAAGCAGGTGAAGCAGGGAAGCAGTTGTCTAAGGGAGTCTCCCCTTGAGACAGGTGATGCTCCAAGGATGTTCTCTGGGCCAGTGGACACAGTTTTAGGCTTCTATTTACACTTGTAGAGCCAGAACCTATTTTTAATGTTTTTAACAGGCCCTTTAGGCTATCTGCCACTTAGGTAGAATTTAAAACCCTCGATTTTGAACTGTCTTTGCCAGTCCTTTGACTAGTCCCTCTAGTCCCTCAGCATCTCATCCCATTAGATGCTCCTCAGTATCTTCTCAGAGCTCACCAGGCTGTCTTATCTCCATCATCCTCATGTAGCATGGGAGCTCATGAGCCCCTCACCATGGGCCTGACTTTTAGCATAAGAATTGAACCTAGGGACCAACGCTGCCATCCCATCTAGAAGTCAGAGTCACACAGACATTGGGAAGAGCCATTACTTGGGCCCAATCTGCACCCGGATGCTCTTGGGTCCTAGTTATATGCATCTGTCTCCAGCTGCCACCTACAAGATGAGAATCCCAACTGAAGGCCTAACAGAACATACTGCTTGTTGGAGCCTCATATCCACTTGACCTGGGCTACAGCTGCCCTCAGGACTCAGTTTCTTAGATACCTGTTTCCAATAGGCTTCTCCTGACCTCTGGCCTCCACTTCTCAGCAGCCCCTCAAGCCCAGAGGCCAAAAAGCTTCCTAGAAATAGTGTTTTACATTTGCCCCTGTGCACCCCAGCTTCTTTAGCATCACTTTCCTTGCCTTTATATCGAGGTACCAACATTAGCACCCCATGACTCAGAAGCCCTTGTTTTCCTATCTGTGCCACACAACACACAACCTAGTCCCTATCCTAAAAATGTTGTCTTGGGTTGGGCCCTGTACTTTTGAGGTCAAGCCTAGAGCCATTTTCTTTCACCTGTAAATGGGCACCCAGTCCCAGCTTGCCTCTTCCTCAGCACTGATCTAACCTCTGATGCCTGGCTTAGTGTCAGCCCATCCCTTGCAATTGGCTCAGACTGGGTGATCTGCTTTCTGCCTCCAAGAACTGTCAGAATAAGCATCCTGGGAACTCCCTTCCCTTGAAGTCCCTCTTGCATCTTCTGAACTCTGTATTAGGTCAGTGGTAAACTGGCTGCCAGAAGTCCCACTCCTTGCCTCATTGTATAGAGATTGGCACCACCAAGGCTCTGGTGACCCTACACAAAATAGGAACTTTAGGGTCCATGTTGTCTAAGGCTGTGCCTTTTTTTGCTTTCATTTGTTGTGTATCTGCCTTGCTGAGGAGCCCTGCAGCTGGGATCACACTGAGAATGTCCTGCACTGTGTTCATTCTTGGGACCAGCTCCCAAAAGCTTCTGGACCCCCAAAAGAAGGAACGAGCAGCTTAGTGGCCTAGTCAAAGCATGAGGCACTTTCTGAGTCCGAACTTGTAGTAAGCAAGCAATGCCCAGAACCTCGACACCCTAGAACCCCAGCAGGCATAGGAGGGTAAGGCATATCTAGAGGCTTTGTCAGGCTTCTCTGGGTTCTCCAAACTAGTGTTCCATGTGTGTTAGGGACTACCTAGAGGGGGACAGAGCCTGGTACCCCATGGGTACCATGAGGGTGGGCAGCCAGAGAAGTGCTACAGAATGAATTGATTTGATAAATGGCCATTTATTACCCTCACGAATTGGCTGAAACCAATTTCGGTCACATCAACCCCTGGTAAGTGCTGGGATATTGATTTGTGCAAAGTAATACAGTGAATTTATCAGTGTGATCCCCAGCTGCGGGGCTTCTAGCAAGGATGGCGCACAGTTACTGCCTTACAAATGGAGGAGCTAAAGCACCAGTCCTCAAAGCAGACCTCCATGGCCGCTCTTGTCTGTTAGGGTCACATGACCCACCAGGCTAGCCTACATATTACAAGGGTGTGGAACGTGAATTTCTCCTTCCAGAACCCAGAGCTTGTCTTGGTCAAGTGATGAAAGATGTCAGTCCTAGCTGTCAGACTTCCTGGGAGCAAAGTACAAGTCACATTCTCCTCACAAAGGCTGTCTGGTTAGCATGTTCAGAACTAAGCCTCCAGTCACTGGACTAGATAGAAACGTACACATTTCCTTGGCTCCACCATCCTTCCTTTTTCACTCTGTACAGTTCAGGTATCAAGTTCTGTCCTTCTCTTCTATGGTTCTCAAACCTGGCCTCTCTTCCTTTTCCTGTACATTATTTACTTACCTCACTGCTGTGATAAAATATCTTACAAGAAGCAAAGCTAAGGAAGAAAGGTTTTATTTGGGCCCGTAGCTCAAGAATATAGTCCATAATAGCAGGGGATCTTAGTGACAGGACCTTCAGGCAGTTGGCAGCAGAAAGTAGTTAATGTTGGTGTTAGCTCACTTCCTCCTTTTATTGAGTATGGGACCCTTGCCCATGAAATGGTAGCACCCACAGATGAGGTGGATCTTCCCACTAGAGTTAACCTAGTCTAGATGATCCTTCACATAGGCATGGCCAGTATTGTCACCTAGGTGAGTCTAGATCCTGTCAAGCTGCCAGTACCAACCATCACATCCTGATACTGGCCATGCAGTGGCCCCCTTTCCTTCCCTTAGTGTTCCTGCTGGGGCAGAGTGATCTGTAGAAAACACAAATTTAGGGCTGAAGAGATGGCTCGGTGTTTAAGAGCACTAGCTGCTCTTCCAGAGGTTCCCAGTTCAATTCCTGGTGCCCAGTTGGCAGCTCACAAGTGTAACTCCAGTTCGAGAGGATCTGACACCCTCACACAGACATACATACAGAAAAACACCAATGCACATAAAAAATTTTTAAAAAGAGAAAAGAAAACACAAATCTAATATCACTCCCTTGATATTATTGAAGCCTTTGCGTGGTTCTTGCCCAAACATGTCATAAAGGACCTACTGCTGCTGTGGCTGCCAGCCACCATCACTGCCCCTGCTTGCTGCTACATTCACACCAACCCCTACAGCCTGCCTTTGCCTTCCCACCTGAGTCTGCCACTGCTGCCCTATTAACCTGTAGTTCTTCAGGCCTTCCTGAAATGAGGTTCCAGCCCAGCCCTACCACTGCCTAGCCCAGTTCAGGAGCAATGAACTTGAGGTTCCTTGTGAGAGGCCAGCCATGTCTGGTGTTATCCCCACTGAAGCAGTTTATAAAAATTCACTTAGGTGCTGTGGCCACTTGTCCTCAAGTAGCTCACAGCATGCCAGAACTCTAGTGAGGTCGTTAGTTATTCTTTTCATCTCCTGAGTGGGCAGTAGTAGGTCAGCCTGCACAGACCTGGCAGCTTCAGAACTGTGTCTGTGTAAGGACATGGGCCTCACAGACATTCCTCCAGCTCCCAGCCGATTCTTTGAATCCCTTGCCCTGCCTCAACTCTATCCTTCCACTGTACTTCCACAGAAGGGCCTGCCTACGTGCCCTTCCCAGAATGTCTTCCCATTCTCAGGGCCCGTTCCCTGGCCTTCTTGTGAACATCCCTCATTACATGAGTGGTTTGATATCTATTGGTGGGATTTTCTCTCAGAGATCAGGACCTACCTGTGTTAACTGTTTCTTAGCGTTTGGCCACAGCTGTACAAAGGTTGAGTAAAGCTGTACAGAGGTAAATGAAGACAGCCCTTTTCTTTGTTTGGTGTGTGTGTGTGAGTATGAGTGTGAGTGTGTGGTGTGTGTGTATGAGTGTGAGTGTGTGGTGTGTGTGAGTGTGTGTGAGTGTGTACGAGTGAGTGTGTGATGTGTTTATGTGTGTGGTGTGTGAGTGTGTGATGTGTATGAGTGTGTGCGAGTATGAGTGTATGTGTGTAAGTGTGCTATGTGTATGGTGTGAGTATATATGTGTGTGTGTCTATGAGTGTGTGTATGTGTATGTGTATGTGAATGCGTGTGTGTGGTATGTTTTTGTTGTTGGTTGGGTTGGGTTGGTTTGGTTTGGTTTGGTTTGGTTTGGGGTTTTTTGGTTTTTTTCAAAAGAGGATTCCTCTGTGTAGCCCTGACTGTTCTAGACCAGGCTGTAGACCAGCCTGATCTCACAGAGCTCCACCAGTCTCTGCTTCCAGAGTGCTGAAATTAAAGGTGTTCACTGCCACCACCTGGCTACAAGAGCCCATGTGATACTCCTAGTTAACATAAGGGTGACTCAACCTCAAGCATTGCTCCAAATGGCTGGTTCCCCTGGAGATGCCACAGCATTGTGTGTCCAGATTACTAGGTTATTTTGAAAATCCTCTAATGAAATGACCATTAGAACTTACCAAGAGGGGCTGTGGACTGATGACTCAGCAGTTAAGAGCACTGGCTACTCTTCCAGAGGACCTGAGTTCAGATCTCAGTACCCACATTGGGTGCCTCACACTGCCTACAACTCCAGCTTCAAGAGTCTGACACCCTCATCTGTCTTCCAGCTATCTGCACACATGGTATACACACATAAATAAAAATAAATTTAAAAATAAAAGAACTTGTCAAGAAGTGTGAGCTCAGGCTGCCCTTGAGCCTCAGCAGGATAGAGGCAAAGCTCTGGGTTAAGAGTAGGCAGTTCTTTTTCCTCTTTGGTTTTTCACATACCAGAGCCTTCCCAGAATACCCTGTTACACCTTGTGCGTCAAACATCCAGGTACAAATGTTCTGCATACTCCCAGCGCATCATCCCATCTGGAGCCCTCAGTCTTACATCAGAGTGCATGGGAAGTGCATATAAGAGCTGGTTTGCAGAAGAGATGCATAAGACTCCCCAGTGGACTCAGGAGAGACCAGCAGCCTTTCCCCAGAGTGGCAGAAACAATCTGCAGCACTGAGCCTCTTCCAGACACACTGTCCTCTGTAAAAGGGGATAAAAATCACCCTGCCTTTTTGCGGTCCCAAGAATATCAAGAATTAATTTAGTCAACAAACATTAAGCCAGAGAGAGGCTAGCTTCAGGAATCCATAAGGAATTAGAGTGCCCAGTACCCTGCCCCATATAAGGCCACAAATAGAAGAAACCCCTTTATTGATTTCCCATGGCTGGTTCCTAGTTTCCTCCTGTATGAAACAGAGACATTATTATACCACTTGGCATTATTACATTGTTGAAGGAGATATTTAAAAAACTGACACTGAGGGCTAGAGAAGTGGCTCAGCGGTTAAGAGTACCAACCTGCTCTTCCAAAAGTCCTGAGTTCAAATCCCAGCAACCACATGGTGGCTCACAACCATCTGTAATGAGATCTGACACCCTTTTCTAGAGTGTCTGAAGACACCTACAGTATACTTACATATAATAAATTTTAAAAAAAAATGACACTGAACCAGGTAGTGGTGGCTTAAACCTTTAATTCTAGCACTCAGGTGACAAAGGCAAGTGAATTTCTGAGTTTTGCCAGCCTGGGCTCCCCAAGAAACCCCTGTCTTGAAAAACATTTAAAAAAAAAAAAAATAGCTGGGCAGTGGTGGCGCACACCTTTAATCCCAGCACTTGGGAGGCATAGGCAGGTGGATTTCTGAGTTCAAGGCCAGCCTGGCCTAAAGAGTGAGTTCCAGGACAGCCAGAGGAGCTACACAGAGAAACCCTGTCTCGAAAAAATAAATAAATTTAAAATGTAAAATGCGAACAGACACTGACTGCCATCATTGCTGCCACAGTGATTTTCATTACTTTCACCCTAATCATTGCCCTGTCTCTGTGGGGAGCTGACAACATATGAACCTCCATCCATTTTAGAAGTGAAGAAACCAAGACTAAAAAGAAATAAGTACTTTATTCAGCCAACAAGGAAGTGGCAAGTGCCACTTAAGCAAGCAACCTCCTCTTAAGGCATCATCTCCACCCCACTGCTCTAGAAATGAATACGTAACCAGAAAACTGATAGGCTCGGGACATTATGATGGAATTGATCATGAAGACTTGCTACAGAGTTTTTTTCCCCAGTGGTCTCATAGTAACAGAGAGGCCAAGAAAAAGCATCTGGTGAGGGACTGGTGAGATGTGAGCTAGTGGGAGAAGAGCTAGTGGGAGAAGAGCCTGGTTGGAACTTGCAGAGCTGGGGTCTGTGGGGGCGAGGTGCTGAACTGCACTTGCAGAAGGCCCCTGACACTATGGAGAGCAGTAATGAGGACAGGATTAGGGCTTCCAGAGCTGCCTTCCTTTGCTCTGCTCCTGACACAGTGTAGGCTCAGGGGTCAACCACAGTGGGGTTAAAGCCCTGCTCTTCTGACTGTTCCTGTGGACCTAAGCAGGTTTCCTAATGTCTATGTACATATTCTCATCTATAAGACAAGAGTCAAGTTCCCTGCCCATCTTGCCTCATATAACCATAATTATACCCATAATGAGGCAATGTGACGTTACTGATACAGAGATTCTTTATAAAGTGCTAGTAAAGTAAGTTGCACATATGCTGAGCTACAGTAAGAGCATCAGCACTTATAGCCACATGCATGTGGGACCCTCCAGTCTCCATCTGGCCTAACCTTTACCCTGGACTGACAGGACTCTCCAGGCTCCCCAGCCTCAGTCCTCAGCCCTGACCAGCCACACACACCCTGGGGCTCGCCTTCCCCAGTTTTTCCTAGCTGCCTTCATTTTTCATTCTGTCGGACTCCATCTGCTTGGCCGTTTTTCTCTTCAGATATTATTAGAAATATCCAGAGTTATAATTGTTTAATGGTTGGCATTTCGCCTGCTTCACAGGGACCCCAGAGCAGGCCCACCCCAGACTCCTGCCCTGGGTCTGGCAGAATTGACCAGGGACAGCTGTGCAGTGGAGTCTGCCTGGCATTATAAAGAGCTCTTTCCCAGGTGCATTATTAGAAAGGAAGGGGAAAGATGGCCCCAGGCGTAATTCAATTCCACATTCTCCATGGTGTTTTTTTGTGCTGCACAGCCAAGCTATGTGCAGCTCTCAATGGGCTAGGACACTACCCCAAAAGAGCAGCCAAGAGCAGAACCTCACAAACCCGATACCCTGCCTGAGGGGCCATTCCACCTGTCCAAGTGATGCTGGGTCCTTCTGCCTTTCCAGATATACAAAGCCTAAACCTGCTTCAGGCTTCCTCTGTTCTCAACATAGATTTTCATCTCTGCCAACTTTTAGGAGAATATGGCTCTTCTCAGCTGAGCCTCTGTCAGCCCTGCCTGTACACATACACACTTGTTTACATGTAGTGACCACTAAGTCTTACCTTCTGCTAGTTTACTACCTGAACCTGTTCCCAAATACTCTCACCCTATTTCCTTATTTCTGTTGGCAGACAGGCTTGGAGTTTCCTCCTTTATCGCTGTGTTCAGGGCCATGGGGTCTCTCAGTAGCCCTCCTATCCAGCCCTTTCAGAGAATCCCAACTAGTTAGAGAAGATCCAGATTTCAGCCCAGGAGAGAATCAGGTCATTTCCCCCTTGTGCTTCTCAGGGAGCAACTTCTGGAGCACAGGTGGCTTGTCTGATCTTAAGCTTGCACTGTTTCCATTTGTTTCTAAAAGTTGAGGAAGAAGGCAGGCATGGGGCGGCCCAGACTCAGCCTGCTCCTACCTATCCTTTATGTTAGTTCTTCTCCCCACCACTTTGGACCCACCACCTCTCCAGATTCTGTCAGCCCTGTGATCTGTCATCAGTCCTGTGGCTGCTTTGAAGCCCAACTACATAACATTTGGGAGCTTGACTCCTTCAGATTGGCAGGCAATCCCTAAGACTGTTGACTCCTTCTCCATTAAGTAAGTTTCCAGGCCTTGTCCTCTGACATAGATCCTTTTCTTACTGTCCTGTGACACTCTGGGGAACCAGACCAGACACACTGTTCCATCTGCAGACAGCCCCTGACATTGCACAGTGCTCTGTTCTCTTCCTGCTCCTAACCACTGTGTTTCCATTAGTACCACCCAAATTGGCACTCACTTTTAAAGCGGCTGTATGGGGGGGGGGGCGCTAGTTGGTTGGTTTGGGGTAGTTGTTTACTTATTTTGTGTTTTGTAAAGGCAAGTTTTGAGAAAGAAGCAACTCTTACATACCATCTACCAACTATATTGACTTAACAAGTCTCTTTATCTGTTGCCTGTTTCCTGTTCCAGATGATGGAGTTACACATCCTTTCCCTTCAGTGTTTCTGTGGGACTTAAATACATTGTTGGTGACTTCCAGTTATACCTAGTATCCAGGGTGTCCAGTAGGTGGACTCTTCTCATGATTCTGCCTCATCCACTCCATAGCTGAAACTGGGTATCCTCACCTTCATGCATAGCCCTTCACCCCTTACTTCCTCTTGAAGAAGAGCCTCAAGAAACCTATTATAGATCTGTCCCTCTCTTCACCCCCAGCCCTCCAGAAGCCATAAAGGAAATAGACCCCAGGCTGTACACTGCCCTTGATTGGCTTCCAGAAAATACTTTTGGCTCTGTTCTACTTCTTAAACCACAAATCAGAACAGACCTTGGTTTCCCCAAATGGGAAAGAGCCCAAGCCTTACGCCTCCCTGGGTCCCTGGGTATTACCATATCATTCTCTACTAGTTTCCCAGGTGAGAAGAGGGTGACCAGCGAGAGTTAATGTTCCTCTCAGATTCTCCTCACCAGTCCCCCACCCCCCTCACCTCCATTCACCATCCACCCGCCTTTTGGTTTCCCTGGCAACGCTGAGTGCTCATCCTGGAAAACTTTATCCGAAATCTGCTCTGGGCAGCTTTCCAAATCCATGCTAACCTGATTAGGTGTCTCTAGGGGCCTTGCCAGCTAATCAGATTAGGCAGCACTAATGGTAGTGAGGACTTTGAGTGGGCGCAGAGCAGTAAAACATATTGTATACTTAGTGATAATTATCCTGCCTTTTGTGTCATTGATTTATCTGTCTCCCTCCCATCCCATGTTGTGTGTTTGGCTGTAGCAATCCGGAGGAAAGAGAATGGCTGGTACGATGAAGAGCACCCTCTAGTCTTCCTCTTCTTGGGATCATCTGGAATAGGTAATCATGGGCAGATCGGCCACTGGGGAAGCAGAGCTAGAGAAGCATCTGGCCTGAACCTGACAGCTCCAGAAACAGCTGCCCTAGATCACAGAGTCACCAAAAAATTAGACCTGGGCTTACTCCCTGTGCATGCCATAGGCTCACCTCTGCAGAAATGAACCACCTTCACTGCCTGGAACACCAGCTGTATTCACAGCAGGCTAACTTTGGGAGACTCAGGGAATACTCCTGTGCACAGGATACAGCAGAACTGATTGCAGTAAAGGGCATGGATACCTTTTTACTCAGTTGGGCTGTATCATCTGAGGTGTCCTCTGCCTTCCTCCACCTCTACCTCCCTCCATGGTTGATAGGTCTTTCATGATATAGCCACTACCTCTTTACCTCCCAGCACCTTCATGGACCTGACCATGAAGCTCTGTGTACCACATAGTAGCTTTACCATCATTCCAGATGGCCGTTCCAACAAACTACTACTTTGGAGTTGTCCTCTTTGTCACAAGATCTGTGGAGCCAGTGGCAAGTACTCTTGTCATCTTCTAGCCTTTTCTTGGCCTGAGGTTCCAGAGCCTTGAGTGTTTAAAAGGGATGCAGGGCATGAGGCAGGAAGTCGGGGGACTCCTAGAAGAGATGAAGTTTGTGCTAAATTACAAAGAATGTGTTACATTACAAGAGCCTGCCTCCACTCCTAGGATGCTGCTCCAGAGAACGTCCTTGGCATCATCACGGGGAAACTGGATGTGCACTGTGATTGCTGTTTCAGCTTCACCTTAGGAGAGTTTCTGGACCCCAGCTTCCTATCCATAAAGGGAGCTCTCCTCAGTGTCCATGCATCCTAATGTTGTTCTAATTGTTTTGAGACAAGGTCTCTTTACCTAGCCCTGGCTGTCCTGGAACTCACTATGTAAATCCTCCTGCCTCTGCCTCCCAGTTGCTGGGATTAAAGATGGGCACCACCATAACTGTCCCTAGTGTACTTTTACTCCAAAGATTGTCAACTGGTTCTGACCCAACTCATCTACCTTATTCCTAGGGAAAACTGAGCTGGCCAAGCAGACAGCCAAGTATATGCACAAAGATGCGAAAAAGGTAAGGAATTAGGACCAAGGTCTAGTCTAAGTCAGGGAAACTTTTGCCATTCATGCTTGTCCTGAAACCTAAGCGGCAGACAATTGAAATGCTGGGCCCTGGCCCCAGAAGCAGGCCTCTGCTCTAGCCAGAGATTGTTCTGAGAATTAACTTTTTCATGCCTCAGTTTCTTCAGCTGTGAAATATAAATGATCGCCTTTAGCCTGCCTGAGTCAGGGCTCTTGGGAAAACTGGATGAGATTCATCTGCACATTGCTGAGCACCCTGTCCTTGCCAGACATCTTGCTGGATGGACTCACAGCTAATACAGTGTTTATTGAGGGCTCTCTGCAGGAGCTCAAGCTAGCTCGGTATCCCAATCTGGTAGGGCTGTGCTACAGGGATCCTGGGGCTATTGGAGAAACAAGTAGGAATGGTGTCTGCTGCTTCTCCATGGAGCACGGGCCCTCAACTAGGATTCCGCTCTGCTTCTCACCATAGCACAGAGCCTGGGAGTCTCCTTAGCTATGTTTATTCACACCTGGTTTTAAAGGCCTTGGATGACTGGAGATGCTTTTGAAGAAGCAGTCCTTGGTGACACTACAAAATACTCAGTTAAAGCTAAATACTTTCCCATCATTAAGGCTAAGTTCCCCCATTTGCCCCTGGAGGTTGCCTAAGACTCCAGTGTGCTTGCCTAGTTTCATTGCCACCTCCCCTCTTCACACACCTCATCCCCAGAGGCAAGGAAGGGCTGCTTAGGCCCTGCCAGCTAAATAGCCCAGGAGCAGAGTCCTGTAGTCCCCTTGTAGCCTGCCTGTTCCCTTGCCACCTCCCTGAGGATCCTTGGATCCATAAAAACAAAGCCCAGGTTGTGTGAGTCCTTCTGCGGAGCAACTGGCAAAAAGAAAACTCTTAAGCTTACCTGTCTCTGCCATCAGCTGTGCCTAACCTCTACCAGACCCACTGCAGACCCACTAGACAGGCAGGCAAGCAGGCAAGAAGTGTGTGGCATGCTAATGTGCTCCAACCGAAATAACATAGCGGCTTTAGACAATTCATCAGGTTGGCAGCGATTGAAACAATTAGCACTCTGGAAAGGGCCATAAACTAGCAAGACTATTAGGAAAGATGCAGTTACGGGCAGGAACCGCCAATTAGGGATGAAGAATTCTGAGTGGTTTAATTTTAATACTGTCAGAAAGGTTAATATTTAATTACAAATTATAATCTCCTTATCCATGCTGTCTTAATATGTCTTCATACACAGTGGATGTGGGAGGAGAGTATCTGCTGACCCTCTGCTGTAGAAAGACTGTTGATGCAGGTACCTTTTAGTTGGTGCATCCAATGGGGACAGAAACCCCCACCACCACAGGGTGTCTCAAGGGTAGGATGGAGGTCAGTACATACGTCCCCCACAAGGCACATAGCACCCTCTCCTTCCTGCATCAGCTGTTTGGCAGTGCACTATGGGGCACCAAGCTCAAGAGCCATGGACCCCTTGACTTGAGTTCCAGTTCTGTTTTCTCCTGGCCCTAAATAGGTTCTTCTCCACAAAAAATCACAGGGAAGAGCTCTCTAGTCCCTCTTCTGAGGTTGTGGTGAGCATTAGCTTACTCAGGCTCCCGTACACTGTCATAGACACTCTCTCTCCTTAGCCTGTCCCAGCAGAGCCAACCTGCTGTACACTCTTCCTTGATCCTATGAGGATACAGTGCTGACTTCATCTGCTTTTTAGTTAAGAGAGCTGAAGCCCTAGAGTAGCAGAGGCTTGCCCAAGGTTGTTTGTTAGGAGGAGGTGTGAGCCCAGAGTCTAGCCTTCCACTTTTCTCTCAGTACCATTATTCTCAGCTGTTCCAGGGGTGAGATTAGAAACATGTTGGCTTGTCTGTTTCACAGAGGAAGATGAGGTGCATAACTGGCCCCCAGAAAACACTTACCTACTGAATCATGTGTGATTCTTCTAGAAAATCCCTTTTCGGTCCCACCCCTTGGACCAATCATTACAGAGTATTTTTCCATGGATATTGCCTAGCCATGCAGGGGACACTCATGTTTGAAGCATGCCACCAAAATCCAAGAGAACCTTGGACAGTACGCTGACAAGCCAGTGTTCCTGAGACCTCCAGGACAGTCAGTAAAGTGCAGAAAGTGTTAGGTGTGAGTCCAGTGTCACATAGGCTCATCACAAGTGGGAACTCTGTTCTTGTGCCTCCCAAGGGAGCACTGGCCTGGGAGTCGGGCGGTCTGGGTCTGCCTTGTTCCACTGTTTGTGAAAAGATACCAATGCTTACCGCCTCTCAAGGCATTATTGATAGCGGCAGTTTCTTACCAGATCTGTTTGTGAGCTTACTGGTTTTTCTTCCCTCAGCTTCTGTACTATTTCCCCCAACTAGACAGCCTTGCTAACTCTCATCAGACTTAGTAATCCTTGAGAAAGAACCTTTTGTTCTGTGATATCATCATAAGGCCAAGTACTGGAGCCCAAAAGACTTTCAAGTTTTAGTGGCACTATGGTGGCAGGTTAAGAGCAATTATTTGAGTCTACTTCTGTGTGGAATTGATTGGGACTCTGTTTTCATCCATCTTCTAACTAGTAGGTTCAAAAATGTTGCTCTCCCACTGGATTACTAAGACAATGGTATAAAATGGTAAACTCCATTACTCCTGGTATTACATATTACCCATAATGCACAATCGGGACATGTTGGATGTGATCATAGTTTCTGTTTTCTCTTTGTATATAACCAAATTAAAGTCATATGAAACCAAAAAGACTCCAACCAAGACTATCAAGCCCAAAAATTTGTCCAAGCCACTTAGCAAGACTCTAGAATAACTGAGGCGAGGTCACTTGTCATAAGAAAACACCTCTATACCCTCTGGGTTCTATGACAGTCCCTTCTGAGCACAAATCTCTGAACCTTTCAAATAAAGACTACTAGGAACCTAGCTATTGACAGGGGAAATGAAAGGCAGTACTTGTCAACCAAAAACTTAATAGCAAAGCCTTGGACAAGATACTGCGTTCTGTGGTTTGTTTCTTCATCTCCTGCTTACCACAGGCTGTACTCACTCTAAGCCATTTAATAGCTTCCTCAGAACATTGCAGGGCATTTACTTAGCAGCTGTACTTACGTGTTCTACCGGAGCTCAGTAAGGAGAGAGAAGCAGAATTTTTTGATAGCCACAATGCCCTCATAGCGTCAGGAACCTATGACAGGGAAGGCTTCTCTGCCTGTGTTAAATCACACACTCTAGTTCCTCTTTCCCTGGCTCTAACTGTGGCCTTCTCTCTAAGCGGCTTTCTGGGAAATCATCTGCATGACCATGGTAGAGAAAGAAGATACAGGCTCATCATAGATGCCTTTTAAGAAAAATGTAAAATAATAGCTGTGAGCTAGCTATAAAGAAAAATTAAGGGGACATATGCCTGCCATAGTCTTGCAAAGTTGAGGAGCACTGTGGAGACCCACCCTTCATGTCCTCACCATCTCTACTGGTGGTGCTGACCTTGGCCATGCCTGCCTGCTCCACTCAAACTGACAAACTGCCACTTCTTGAGGACAAGGGCTTCAGTGCTGTGCACACACGGAACACCCTCTGGGAATGGTGGGTGGGGGTGGGAGCCATAGATAACGTGGTAATGAGACCTATAAAAGCTACCTGGGGGAAGGGACATCCTGGATTGTATTTATAAGGGCAAAGGTGTGATCTGGCCTTATTAAGGTAGAAAATAAAAGTATTCTTTTATTTTCCTGTGGGTAAAAATTTTATTTTTATTTATCCTGTGGGTAAGTGGGTGAGAGAAGGCAAAGACTAGGGAAAATGTGAATTTGAGAGTGTAGCACATCTGAAGGCCTAGGATAGTCGAGGGGACTGGCCTGGACCCTTCGCTTGCCTCCTGTCTCACACTGACAAATCTTATTTCCATTCAGGGCTTCATCCGGCTTGACATGTCTGAGTTCCAGGAGCGACATGAGGTGAGACAGTCTTCAGGGAAGTGTGTCTCAGAGGGCCTGAAATAATCACTACTTGGGGTTTTGTATGTTTTGTCACTTGAGCCTTTGGCTTCCAATAATTCTTCAGCAGCCCTGGGATCTGTCCTGCGGGCAGAGAGGGGTATACATGCACAATAGGGTCACAATGATGTGTTCTGCACAACATTTCTGAAGACACTGATTCATCTACTCTTCTATCATGGCAGAATTCCAGACTATCCCTGATGAGACTGGACCTCTTAAGAACTGTATGCAGCTATCTTCCCACACTGGCCCATGTTGTAGGCTAAAAACACAAACAGACATTTCTAACATGTTATTGCCTTCCACCAGGTAGCCAAGTTTATTGGTTCTCCACCAGGCTACATCGGCCATGAAGAGGGTGGCCAGCTGACCAAGAAACTAAAACAGTGCCCAAATGCAGTAGTCCTCTTTGATGAGGTAGACAAGGCCCATCCAGATGTGCTCACCATCATGCTGCAGCTGTTTGATGAGGTAAGAGCAGGCTGGGACACAGGAGAGGCACTTGAAAGCAGCTAGACTTCATAACCTGTAGGCCCATCTAGAGGCACAGCAGGGCAGGGGAAGGGAGACAAGAATTTAGTTCTGGCCCTGCTCCTAACTGGCTTTTTGACCTTAGCAAATAGACATAAGGCCTCCAGGAACAAAGAAGAACATATCATTTTATGTATATAGTATTTGGCCTGCATGTGTGTGTGTCTGTGTACCATAGGTGGTGCCCACAGAGACCAGAAGAGGCCATCAGGTCCCCCAGGGCTGGAGTTATAGATGGTAACTACCATGTAGATGCTAGAAATCAAACCTAGGTCCTCTGGACAAGCAGCCAGTGCCCTTGACTGCAAGCACTGCTGGTCTGTGCTAACTCGTTTTAAATGGAAACCACATCATTACTGATGAACTAGTATTACTGGGGTTCATACCAACTCCTGACAAATTGGGTAATCTCTCCACTGGTCAAGGTGGTCTACAAATGAGAATTTGCTTTTCTCTGTCCATTTAATATCTACCTCTAGCAAAGATTTAACAAAGGGGCTGGAGAGATGGCTTAGCAGTTAAGGGCAGTCTGCCCAGGAAGCACGAGAGCCCAGCTTAGCGAGGTGAGCTGCCAGCCTGTTTGGCCTCTGGCCTTCCTACAGATTCCTCTGGTGGCCTCCTTGGCCCCGAGAGAAGTAAAGCAGCTGCTGACAACTGGGACATGCTAATGGCCTCCCCTTAAAGCCAGTCCCCCTGTCCTGCCACACAGTTCCACTGAAGATCATTAGGAAGCTAATGCTAATTCCTTCCTGTAGCACACAGCCCAATCTGCTAGTCTGTGAAGCTCTTGATCCCATTGACCAAAAAGCCACAGTCTGAGTTGACTCAGTCAGTTTTAAGCATACATGCTGTTGAGGATGGGCTCTGGACTGGTGCACTCCAGCCAGTCCCCAAGTCCAAGCTGGAAAACGCTCAGTTGACTAACTGCAGATTCTTATTTTACCTGTTTGATTGTTTGGTTTGCTTTGGTTTTTGAGACAGGGCTTTCCTGTATAGCTCTGGCTGTCCTGGAATTCTATGTAGACCAGGCTAGCCTCAAACTCAGAAACCCACCTGCTTCTCTCTCCACTGTGCTAGGTTTAAAGGTGTGCACTGCCCGCCATGTGCTCATGAGGCAGACACAGGGCTGGAAGAAGAATGCTGATACACCAAGGCTCTGGGGTCTACAGCTCTTTACCAGGGCTGCCATTCAGAAAGTGGGAGCAAAGCAGTACACATGAAATGGCTAGGGAGAGGGCTCAGAGCATACTATGACCCTGACCCTGGGTTCCATTCTTGGTCACACACACACACACACACACACACACCAACTAATATTTAAAGCAAGCAAAGGATATAGATTTATCTTACAGGGGATAAGGAATTATTTGAAAGACCTTTAAGCAACAGTGTCAGATTTTCTCTTTACAAAGACCCTGAAGGCAGGTGTGCAAAGGAGGGCCTATCAGGAGGAGAGCCAGTGAGGAATCAACTGAAGAATCCATCTGTAGCTGCAGCAGCCTGGTCCAAAGCAAATTTCATGATCCCTAGACATCTTTGAAGAGAGAGGTATTGCCACCATGAACTAGTGTCTAGCCTGAGTAATCAAGTGGCTGAACCATGAGCTAAAGCAAAGAAATCTGCAGGCCAAGCAGCAGATGCAGACAGAGGAAGGTGACCCCTGGGGCATTGCTGAGAATAATGTCTGTGGACCAGCCCAGAGATGCTCCAATTTAGGAATATTTAGGCATAGTGTGGCCAAAAGTCACGATTCATGATTCCTTCAGCACAAAAGCTAACAGAAGCCTCCAAAAGGATGCCCCCTGTCGATCTAAGCAGGATTCTGTGGCCCAGAAGCAGTGAGGGATTAGCCTGCAAGCCCAGCATGGATCAAAGGTTCAAGGAGGAGTCACCACAATGACAGGCAATTCACAGAGTGTAGCTTATGTGTTCATTCTTGAAGCATTGTACAAGGCAGAAGGGAGCACACCCTGTGTGTTACTGATGAGCTGAGTGGACGCGGCCCCTGAGGAAGGAAGGCACTGTGCTGGGGAAAGTAACAAATGCAGTGGTTATAAGGGCACGTGATCCAGAGTTTGGGGTGACAGAAGTCCCTGGACCCTGCCAGGCCTGACCTCCCAGTCCTACATGGAGAAAATCAAGAACTCTCTAGCTGTCACCAAAGGACCATGAACACTGGATCATCTCCAGGAAAGAGCCCATAGCCCAACCTAGAAGTCCCAGGAGAAGCCTGGTCCCTCAGGCACTACCCTTTCTTCTCCCCTTCAAAGACTCATAAGGATTCTAGCCTTAAGATACATCTTAATTGTCCAAGAAAACTGAGATGTGAGTGTTAAAAGTCACCCTTAGGATCAGTTGTACAGTACACCTGCTCCCCTGGCCCATGGTGGACCGTCATGAGGCCCAGTTTTGAACAGAGCTTTGGTCTCTCGCACTTCAGTTGTTGCTGGGTTATTGCTGTGTCCAGGACAGCAATGCATGAACCCAATCTTCAGGAATTAACTCAGAAGGCCAGTGTGGGGCACACAACGTGCCATGTGCACATGCTTGGGTCATGTCATATGAGCACCCAGACTTGACCCCAAGTTCAAGTTGTCCCCCCACTGATTTGGTTGTGTTAGAGCCAGTTAGCAAAGCAAAGAGCTAGGGGTTAACAGCTCAAGAGCTGAGACTTCTTCTCTTTTCCCACCCCAAACCAAGGACAGCAAGGTGACCAACTCCAGGATGTGGAGTGCCTCTTAGAATTAATGCTTTTTTGGAGGCCTAGGCCAAGGGCTAAGCAAAAGAAGCCCAGAAACCATGCCTAGCACTCTGGTTCTTGTCAGTACATGGACTTTAGAAAGTAAAGTACATGGCAAAGACTAGCCCTGACTGAGCCTGGTGTCATCAGGCAAGAGGAACATAAGTTTGACATAAGTATGGAGACAGGCTTAAACTGGGGCAGAAGCCCACCATGGTTCAGTGATCTGTCCCCGGGGCCATGTTCTCTATCTCTGACTTAGCTCAGACAACCCGAGGCAGGGATTCTCTCCCTCTCCATCACTCCTGTCTCTGGTTAGGAGGAAAGGATAAAGGATACAAATTAAATTTGGCCTAGAAGGAAAGCCAGTTAAAATGAGGTACCCTTTGGGATGCTCTCTAACCTGGTGCAGAAGGCAAGGCATAGCTCTGGGGTCAGGTTGTCTCTGTTGTCCTGTATTTTAGGTATAAGACTATGAACATGCAGCTAGTCTCTGAGCTTGAGTTCTCTGTGATTGCAAAGATCTAAGCAGTTAGCAAATGAGTGCTGAACACCTAGGCCAGACACTGAGCAGCCTGGCCTCTACTCAGGGTTGTTCCATTCTGGAGATGGATGGAGGAAGCACTGTGGTGACAGAGTGGAACCCTGACTGTGTGCACCTGCCAGTCCATTTATTCCTCTCAATGAGACCCTGTCCAACACTGTCACACCTGTCCATTGTTGGTGCACAGATGACCTCAAGGCTTGCTGTAGGCCCAGGGATGTCTCCCTTCACCTGGTTCCTCTCAGAACACTGTACTTAACTCTTATATTTCTGCCATTCCCTTCCTTATTCTGTTATCTCCTATCTCCAGGAGGGATGCTTCCTCAGTGTCACTTCTGGAAAGAACTCAATGTTCCAAGAAAACATCCTAAAATGTTTACAGAAGGAACCTTGCCATCCACCGCTCTTTGCCAGGATGAAGAATGGCTCCAAAGATAGATAGGCTGGACATAGTGGCACACACCTATAATCCTTAGCACTTCCAGCACTAAGGAAGCGGAGGCAGGAGGATCTAGAGTTCAAGAGCTACACAATAAGTATGAAGCTAGGCTGGCCTACATGAGACCCTGTCTCAGAAAATAAATAGGTGGGTAGGTGGGTAAGTAGGTAGGCAGGTTGGATAGGCAGGTTGTACATAAATAGGTAGATAGATAGGTAGATTGTAGACAAGTAGGTAGATAAGTAGGTCAGTAGATAGATAGACAGACAGACAGACAGACAGACAGGCAAGCTAGAGAGACTATGACTCAATGGTTAAAAGTGCTTCTTACAGTTCAAGCCTAACAGCCATGTCATGTGGCTTACAACCACCTATTACTCCACCTCCAGAGGATCTGGTGCCAACCTTTTACCTCTGCAGGTACCTACATCTACATGGTATAATACTATATATCAAGAAAAGAAAAAAAAAAAGATCTGGCCATAGTGATATAAGCCTTGAATCCCAGCACTTGGGAGGCAGAAGCAAGTTGATCTTTGTGAGTTTGTAACCAGCCTAGTCTACGTAGTTCCAGGACACTCCTAGCTACATAGTAAGATCTTGTCAAAAAAAAGATGTAGAAGTGAGTGCTCTCTGACTTTCCAAGATATCCTAGGCCACAGGAATAGCAGCTGTCTGACCATTTGCCCAGCATGGTTTCATAAAGCTCTTCACCAGTGGCAGCTTCTAGTCCTCATAATCATCCTCTAAGACATCCTACCCTGCATGCCTGCATCAACCCAGGCTTCCCTTCATCATCACCATTGTTTTCTGGTCTCATGGACTCTCTAGACCAGGATCATGACAAAGCTCAGAGTCCCAGCCGAGAGTAGGCCTCTAAAGGAAGTGTGTTTGGTGGGAAATCAGACTGGCCACTGGAAGCCCCTGGGATGCTAGGTACCCTGAGGACTAAAAGCAGGTCCACCTCACATGGAGGCATCAGTCAGCAAAGCCACTGTTAGCATGTGAGTCCCATGCCCAGAGAGCTTAGAGTGAGAGGCAACAGTGTAGAGCATTGGTAAACAGTTGTCTGATGGAGCTTGCCCAGTTACCAGCTTTCTGAATATTACCATCCCTCATCCCTACCAGGGCCGCCTGACAGATGGCAAGGGGAAGACCATTGACTGCAAGGATGCCATCTTCATCATGACTTCCAACGTAGCCAGTGATGAGATCGCCCAGCATGCATTGCAGCTCAGACAGGAAGCTTTAGAGATGAGCCGAAATCGAATCGCTGAAAACCTTGGTATGATGCATGGCCTGGGCTGTTTCAGGGAGGTCATCTGACCACTGGCATACCTAGGGGCAGAAATGGAGTTGAGATTCTTAGAGCAGAAAACAGGCACCATACCAGAGAGTAGTGAGAGAGAGTTTGTCCTTCCCTCAGTCAAGCCCAGGTCTACAGACACACACACACACACACACACACACACACACACACACACACACACAGCCATGGGACTAGAGAGATACACGCTCAACAGACTCTGAAGAGATACCAGGTCCCATGAGGTTCTCGGAGATGGCATCAGAGGAAAGCTGCATCTGCCTTTCTCCTCAGGATGAGCCCTGGAGCCTCTTTGCTAAGTCAGAGCTCAGGCCTTCATCTTGCATCGTCTCCTGTCTCAACTCTCTCCTGAGTTTGTGGCTTGAGGCATCTGTGAGCCAAAGGGCCTCAGAAGTGTCTAGTTATTGAGGAGGTAGGTACTAGGCCAGGGACCTTAGACTGTGGCTGCATGTACTCAACAGAAGGCCCGTGGCTCTTCCATAGAGCCAACATAGCCCAGAGTTCCCTGAGTGTAGTGGGTAAGTACTTTTATGATCTGTCTCCACAGGGGATGTCCAGATTAGTGACAAGATCACCATCTCAAAGAACTTTAAAGAGAATGTGATCCGACCCATCTTGAAAGTGAGTTTTTCTTTTGAACCCTGTGGGGGCTTTAGGACAGAGGAACCACACATGAAATATGGAAGTCCCTGTCTTCACCATTGGCCCAGAAACTTTCCTGTCCACCATCACTGGCACCTCCCCTTTAACCTGGCTCTGCAGGCTCACTTCCGGAGAGACGAGTTTCTGGGACGGATCAATGAGATCGTCTACTTCCTCCCTTTCTGCCACTCAGAGCTCATCCAGCTGGTCAACAAGGAACTGAACTTCTGGGCCAAGAGAGTAAGAGAACTGACTGCCCATGGGTGGGGATAAGATATCTAGAACTCAAAGAATATCCCCAAGGTGCTGTGGGCCAGTGGGCCAGGGGGCACAGTCTCACAAGGCCCTTTTAGACCAGTGTGCCTAGAGCTGGAAGGTACTGGGCCACATGCAGACAGACCTCTCTCTGACCCATCTCAGGCCAAGCAGAGGCACAACATCACACTACTGTGGGACCGCGAGGTGGCAGATGTGTTGGTTGATGGCTACAACGTCCACTATGGTGCCCGCTCCATTAAGCATGAGGTGAGCACAAAGCCTGAGACTAGTGTAGTACCTTTATACCTTCCTCCCTGGTGCCTACAGACTTAACTTTCAGGATGAGCCAGTCTCCCTGCAGTTTAGCTGCTAGAATTATCCATACCAACAGAAGTCCTTTCAGAACTAAAAAAAAAAAAAAAAAAAAAAAAAAAAAGATAATCAATTAAAACTAAGTAGTGTGGAGGGGGTGCTTGGAGAGATGGCTTAATGGTTATGAGCACTGGCTGCTCTTCCAGAGAACCTAGATTCAATTCCCAGCACCCACATGGCCGTTTACAACTGTCTGTAACTCCTGTCCCGGGTATCTGACACCCTCACACAAAAGTTCATACAGTCAAAACACCAATATACATTTAAAAAAAAAAAGCTATGGGGAATGGGGGAGGAAATTGTAAGGGACTGGGAGGAGAGGAGGGACAGAGTGGGAAGGGGGTGATCGGGATATAAAGTGAATAAATTAATTTTACAAAATAGTGTCTAAGCAGGATGAGTTAGTCTGAAGCCTCATTTGGAGAACCTGGACTGAGAGCCTCAAAGCCTGCCATCATGGAGCCTTTAGCAGTGGCCTGTGAGCTTGTTGCCGCTAAGCCCAGTTTGCAAGGAAGAACTGAGGCTCTAAGATCCTGTCTCACCCAAACAGAGGCCAGGTCCAGCTCCTGGCTCCAGCCACAGGTCAGGTGCAGGCCAAGGCATAACGGCCATGTCGTCTTCCACCACCTGCAGGTAGAGCGGCGTGTGGTAAACCAACTGGCAGCAGCCTATGAGCAGGACCTGCTACCAGGGGGCTGCACCCTGCGTATCACTGTGGAGGACTCAGACAAGCACCTCCTCAAGAGCCCTGAGCTGCCCTCACCCCAGGCTGAGAAGCGTCCACCTACCTTGCGACTGGAGATCATTGATAAGGACAGCAAGACCCGCAAACTGGACATCCAGACACCACTCCACCCCGAGAAGGTGTGCTACACCATCTAGCGTCCACCTATATGTCTATGCCCTGAACATCTAATAAAGGCCCCTTGCTGTGGCATGGCAACCAATCCACCTTGCCCTCATGCCTTCCCAAGGCCTAGCACCCTCTTCTGCCTTTCTTGGTTATGAAATTCATAGTCTGTTATCACCAAGGCAAGGAACAGGAAGCCCGGTCTGCACTCCAGTGTGGACTCCATTCCATGTAATCACTAGAACACTAACATGTTGCCAGAAGCTCAGAAACATGCAGCGCAGGACAAGGCTGGCTGAAGAAGATAGGCACCGGCCAGTGGTGTGCCACCTCTACTTGTGTAATGCAGCTAATCCCCAGGATGGCCCCATGGGAGTGGGGGGAGGCAAGCGCCCCAGCACAGGAGGCTCTGTAGTTTATTCTACAGCTACCTCTTCCTATGCCCAGCAACTGTCAAGAGTCAAGGCTTATAACTAAGCCAGTGTAGGGCACCCATAGGTCTGACTGGTTCCTCTTCTGCCTTCCTCTGGGGTGACCATGGTCCCAGGTAAACAAACTCAGCTCTGAGATGGAGCTCATTCAGCAGGCTGGCAATACAGATAATGGAAAACAAGGTTGGAGTCAGGCTCCACACAGGTGGACACGGATCTGCCTTAGCCCTGTCTCTTAACTGCTGTCCCAGCCAGGTAGCAATTCCAGTGAGGTGACTCAGTGTGGCCTGGCATGCCCATGATGGACAGCAGGACACAGCAAGGCCTGGCAAGTCACTCTGCATCATCTGCAGAAGCCATCACCAGTTGTCACTGTCATCTGCTATGACAGGACTGAGTAGAACCCTCCTGTGTAATAGCCAGCCTCTGTCAAGATATTTAGACAGGGCTGAAGTCAGTGCCATGACTCATAGAATGTCATGACAAGATGATCACAGCTCTGGGTGATACCACCTCACCCCTCAGAGGCAGCCTGCTGCTTACTACCTCAATAATTATATTCTCTTTTTACTTTGAAATTGTTTAGGCTCACAGAAAATTATGAAAAAAAAACAAAACAGTAAACCTCTTATACCTTTAACTCAGCCTCTCCTATTGTCCAGCATAAACCCACGGGGAGTGACAAGACCAGGACTGTTGCTGCACACTCCGCCCCATCTGCAGACTGTGGCTCTCACCAGCCTGGGCAGCCCACATTGCATTTTGCTTTCCATTACCTTCCCTTGTCTCTGCCCAAGGCAGTTTCTGTGTCCTCCCTGCTTTCTTTGATTGTGACATTTTTGAAGAGTCCAAGCCAATTCTTTTGTAGAATATCCTTCAGCTGGGATCTAGCTAATGCTTTCACTGATGAGATTGGGGTCTGTGTTTTTGGCAAGGTGACCACAGAAACCAATGCCCTGCTGCCTCCCTCCCAGCACGCGGCACTGTTAACTGTAACCCCAAAGCTCGAGTTGTCTGGAAAAAGGTTCTCTACTGTAGAACTGAAAGTTTCAGGCTGGATGTAGTGTTAGGCCTTTGCTAACGTGCATGAAGACCCAGGTTGATTCCCAGTGCCACAAAAATAAAAAGTGTATAAATAAATATAATTTCCCCTGAACTGAAATCAAACCAGACTACTGGCTTATGCCTGGACTCCCAGCAATTGGGAGGTTGAGGTAGGATTGTCACAGCTTGAGGCTCCCTTGTGCTGCATACTGAGTTCCAGATCAACCTAGGCTTCATAGTAAAACTCTGTCTCCAAGAATCAAGCAGGTACATTTCTATAAATTCAAGACTGGCCTGGTCTACAGAGTGAGCTGCAGGTCAGCCGGGGCTGCATAGTGAGACCTTGTCTCAAAAAACAGAAATCCTTTAACATGGCCCAGCAGGTTATGGCGCTTGGTGCTCAGCCTGATGACTTGAGTTCAATTCCTTGGACCCATATAAAAATGGAGGCAGAGAACTGACCTCAAAGAAAATGGTCCTCTGACCACACACATGGTGACATGAGTGCCTGCCCCATACATACACAGACCTATACACATGATAGTAATAATACATTTTTAAAAGTAATGATAATGTTCTGGGAAGATACTTAAAGCTGCTTAAATGTCACGTGCTTAGAATTTTTCTTAGATTTAAGTGTCCAGCTCAGCTGAGACATTTTACTGTTGAATTTACGGTTTTACTTATGAAGATTTTGTTGTTCCTTATTCATCTGTATTTAATAATTGGTATTCTGTTCCAAAGAAACCTTTTACCTCATTCATTTATTCAGTAATGTATACCAATTTATTCTGTTGGTTGTAATGTAGTAAGAAGTGTGTTGCTCCCTGCAGGCCCACGTGGCTGATGCGAGCTCCTTCATCCTTTGGCATTGCTTGCACCGTAGACTGTTTTGGGCTTGCTCACAGCCTCCATGCTGCAGCTCTTATTTCTCCAAGGCATTCCTGTTTCCTTTTATTGTATGAACCAATTGTTTCTTGATGTGCCAAAGAATTATGTGCATGAATATATGTCTGTGCACCACATGTGTGCAGTGCCTCTGGAGGCCAAGAGAGGGTGTTGGATACCCTGGAACTAGAGTTACAATGTTGTACCACCATGTAGGTGTTGGATTCTAACCTGGGTCCACTGAGAGCAGTAAGTGCTCTTAACCACTGGACCATCTCCAGCACATATTGTGGCCTTCTTAAAACCTTACTGTCGTTTTCTGCTTCTTCCTTACCTGTTTGTTTCTTTCCTTTCCCTGTGTTTGTCACAGAGCAGTGGTTCTCAACCTGTGGGTAGCAATTCCTTTAGGGGTCAAACAACTCTTTCACAGGGCTCACCTAGGACCATAGAAAACACAGATATTTACATTACGATTCACAACAGTAGCAAACTTACTGTTATGAAGTAGCAACAAAAATAATTTTGTGTCCGAGGTCACCACTATATAAAAGGGTCCGCAGCCTCAGGAAGGTTGAGAACCGCTGTGCTAGATAGACACTCTTAAGTCGGTCATTGTCCATCCCCTAGGCCTTGTTCCTATTGGATCCTCAACTGTAGCCAGGAACAGCTGCCACTTAACTCAAAACTAGTTCTGGTATCGGTCTTTGTTACGAGAACGCAAGCTCCAGGAGGACATGCTGACTTGTCTGGCGGAATATTCACAGAGCCTGCCCTAGTCCAGCAGATGCTCTAAGAATATTTAGATGGGGAGGCCCTAGGACAGGACAGTTATTTGTTCTGCATACTTTGACTTTTTAGGAACATGTAGTCAGGAGGTGGGATCCACCAGGATTGAGAACTGTGCAAGCAGAGCAAGGTGATAGTGGGCTACTTATATAGGGCCTGTCATAGCTGGCTATGTCATAGCTGGCTGTGGTGCAAAAGAGAAATGGCTGAGCAGGACATGCACAAACCTGTGATCCCTGCAAGTCCAGATAGGGGCCTCTGGCAGGAGGAGGGTGAGTTTAAAGTACATGGCCATTATTTTAGGTTCAGAGTTACTCAGTGTGGAGGATAAATACTGCCTTAGGGGCTGGATTGATGGATTAGGAGGCTGGATCGATGGTTGGGCAGTTTAGAGTGCTGACTGCTCTCATAGAAGACCTAGAGTCAGTTCTCAACAAGCTCGGGGAAGTACACAGCTGTCTGTAGGTCCAGTTCCAGGGGATCCAACACCTCCTGGCCTCTGTGGGCTCCTACAGACATGGTGCACCTGAACTCAAACACATTAAAATAAAAAAAAAAATTAATGACACTTAATAAACCTCAAAATTATCCTGAGGAAAAATCTTTAAAAAAAAAAAAAAAAGCCTGCAGGCAGTGGTGGTGTACGCCTTTAATCCCAGCACTTGGGAGGCAGAGGCAGGCAGATTTCTGAGTTCAAGGCCAGCCTGGTCTACAGAGTGAGTTCCAGGACAGCCAGGGCTACACAGAGAAACCCTGTCTCAAAAAAAAAAAAATTATTTATTTATTTCATGTATGTAAGTACATTGTAGTTGTCTTCAGATACTCCAGAAGAAGTCGTCAGATCTTGTTACAGATGGTTGTGAGCCACCATGTGGTTGCTGGGAATTGAGCTCAGGACCTCTGGAAGAGCAGTCAGTGCTCTTAACAGGCCGATCTCTGTGGGTCAGCTAAAAGTGTAGGTTAAATAGGTAAAATTTGTTGAAGCTGCCAAGGGAAAAGGGAGCCAAGAAAAGGCCAAAAATGAAAATACAAGATGAGTAAGAAATTACAGATAGTTCTGAGAGGGGAAATAATTTTTAGAATTGCACAGCAACAAATAGGAAAACGGGGTAAATGACAGTTTTCTAGAAAACACTGAAGATGTAGTTTGATTGTGTTGTAGTTGAGGGTGTAACTGAGTCATAGAGCAGTTGCTTAATCTGTGTGAGGCTCTGTCCATCACCAGCAACCGCCTCCCAAAAAATATAAACAAAAACTGGTTTTGGTGACTGTGGGCTTTTGTTTGAGTAGTTTTATTTTTGAGGTAGGATCTTTTTGTGTAGACCAGGCTGGCCTTGAATCCACATAGATCCACCTGCCTCTGCCTCCCCATTACCACAAAGCATTTAACTAAACTCGTGTGAGTCTGTGTTCATGTTGTGGAGAGGGTGTGTGTAGGGGTCAGCCTCAGGCATGTTCCTCAGGTTCACTGTGGGTTTCTTTTTTGTTGTTGTTAGTACATCACATTATTAGTATTATTACATCTTTACTTACTTTGTGTGTGGAGATGGGTGGGCACATACGGCATAGTGTGCTATGGAGGTCTGGAGCCAGGGCATCTTTACCTGCTGTGAACTGATAGCTTGTGAGACAAGACTTCACTGGACTGGATGCTGAGTTAGCAACTCCCTGGCTCATGCTGGGGTTACAAGCAAGCAGCATCACCACCCTGAGCTTTGCATGTGGGTGCTCAGGTAGCAGGCCCTTTACCAACTTAGCCATCTCCCCACCCCATAATTAAACTTTTGAATTGAAATATATATGTGTATGTGTATGTATATGTATGTATATGTATGTGTGTATATATGTATATATATATGTATGTATATATATACATGTCAGTTAGTTTCAGCTTGACATGTCACCTGGGAATCCTGACAAATGCAGCTCAACTACACAGTGTAAGGCAAATCAATACATGTGTGTTGAATCCTTCATATGTCCTTTCACATGTTTTTGGGGTTTTTTTGTTTTTGGTTTTTTTGGGGGTTTTTTTGGTTTTGGGCAGGTTGGTTTTGGTTTTTGTTGTTGTTTTTGTTTGTTTCATTTGGGGGGTGGGGGGGTTGAGACAAGTTTTCTCTGTATAGCCCTGGCTAACCTGGAACTCACTCTGTAGACCAGGCTGGCCTCGAACTCAGAAGTCCACCTGCCTCTGCCTCCCAAGTGCTGGGATTAAAGGCATGCGCCACCACCTCCCCGGCCATGTGTTTTCTTTAGCAGACCATCCTTTTACTTGTGTCTGCTTCTGCAAAAATGTTTCTTTGCAAGTCTGCCTTAGCTTTTCACCTGTATCCACTCCAGGAAAACACAACTGACTTTCCAAAGAGAACTCTTAAGTTTCCACTTGAGCCCAGCCTTGTTTGGGCAGTGCTATCCCTGGGCAGGTGGACTTAGCTAAACGGTAAAAGTGGATAGGAGCCTGGGTGCTATTTCTCTGTGGTCTCGGCTCAGTTCCTGATGGCTTCCCTCAGTGAACATCTGTATGCAATAAGCTGTAAACTCTCTACTCACCCAAGCTACTCGGTTAGTGTTCTATCCAACACAGAAAAGTAACTACAACAATATAGAGTAAATTAAAATGCATGTGTGTGTGTGATATGTATAGATAAACATATGTAGCCATCACTGCCCCCTCCCAAATATTAGAGAATGAGTTCTAAATGCTTTAGACCAATCCAAAAAAAAAAAAAAAAAAAACAGTCTGGCTTAGTGGTCCATTCCTATAAAAGCAGCACTCAGGAGATGGCTGTAAGAGGGTCAGGAGTCCAGAATCTTCCTCAGCTATAAGTTCAAGGCTAGCCTGAACTATATGAGTCTTTCTTTGTCTTTTAAAAAGGTGGTGGTGGGGTCCATGGTGTCTCGTTCTCGTTAATCCCAGCACTTGGGAGGTGGAGGCTGGAGGATTATCCCTGGATAGTGACTGTGAGGCCAGCCTGACCTACAAGAGACCTTATGGAATGAATGAATGAATGATGAATGAATGGATAAGACAACTCAGACTTGATAAGACTCATCTAAAGAACATCCCAATGTCACCTCTAACTATGTAGAACTTCCAAGTAAGTAAGTTGAACTGTAGACACTGTTCTCATGAGGTTGTGCAGCTGCAGCCAGGGTCAGCTATACTGTCAAATCAGCAAATGCTAGCTAATCCTCTGGAAGGAAAATGTTTCACCTTTACAGTTGTGATTATTGAAGAGAATGCCCATGTCTTTAGAAAATATAAAGACAGCTTGAAATATTCCAAGAATCTTCGTTTGCAATGTACACAGGGGGAGAAGCTGCGCTGTTTGGAAATCTGCAGAAAAGTGTACAGAAATTCTTTATATTATTTTTGCAACTTTAAGTTTAGTACAACTTTAAGGTTTTTAAGTGAAAGATAAAACATGTATCAGTGTATGTTGTTTTGAGTGGGATTTAATAAAATCCTAAGTTCAAGAAAACATATTTGTATATGATAAACCACCAGAAACTACTTAACTGTTTAACTTGTAAGTGCTGCCTGTCTCTCAAGGCTGAAGCAGGACATTGCTGTGAAAGCAACTAGGGGAGAATACCAAATGGGAACAAATTTTGGAAAGTAAATTATCTTGTTCTGATGTACAGTTGTGTACTTAGAAAACCCAAGGGCAGTTGTAAAAACTTACTAGCATTAAAGAAACTTGGTGAGTGACTGAATAAAAGCTCAGTGTACAGAAAAAAAAATCTCTATCGTACCATTGTATTAGTTACTTTTCTGTTGCTGTGATAAAATTCTGAGCGCAGGGCAGCTTGTACAAGAAAAGGTTCACTTGGGGATTACAGTTCCAGAGGGACGAGTCTATTGTGATTATTTAATCCCAGCCTGAGGTTTCTACCCTGCCTGTGCTACTTAAGTTCTTGGATAAAAGACACACTCAGCCTTTATATTTACAATAAGCCTTCAACAAAAGAACTGGGCAGATACTACTCTCTATGCTGTGAGAATCTACTTTCCTATCGATAACACCAAGTTGTTACTGTGTTTCATTTGAGCTGCTCCTAACTCCAATTGGCCAGCCCTCAGTACCATGTTCTCTTGACTCCTAACCCATGGTGGCTCTCCTTCCTGTTCCTGCACTCTTCTTCTTCCTACTCATGGTTCCTCTCCAACCCCAAGCTGGCAAAACCTAAAGCCCACCTATGTCTCCTCTGCCCAGCTATTAGCTGTTAGCATCTTTACTTACCAACCAGAAATTATTTGGGGGCAGGATCACTTCGTGTCTTAAATGAGGACTCTCTGGGATAACCAGCCTTGGGGCCCAATATTAGCATTAGAATACAAGTAGCATTAGGCCAACCTACTACATGGATCCATCACTATCACTGCCAGGAATGGTGGGAGGAGGCAGGCGTTGAGACCCACTGGAGTTGAGGGGTCACATCTTCAACCATAAACAGGAAGAAGGGGATGAACTTGGGATGAAAATAGGCTTTTAAACCTCAGATTCTGCCCCGAGTGCTACATTTCCTCCAGCAAGGCCACACCAAGTATTCAGATTACCTAGAATATATGGGACATGTCATTTCAACCACCATAACCAGTAACCAGGGATGAGAAGAGGAAATATTCTCATCTCAGTTGCATCAGACAGGTGGGCATATTTACTCAGGCATTCACAGACCACCGCACAAAGAATTAGGCACCTGAGGGACAAGTTTTGAACAATGTCAGTGTGTTGCCTATTCAATTTTATAAAATCATGAAATTTCACAAGAGGACAAAAAATTGAACAAGATGTGATGAAAACAAAAGAACTAGGCATGTAGCTCAGTTGATAGTGTCATTGCTTAGCATGTGTGGAGCCCTGGCTCAGTTCTCAGCTACAGGAGCAAGTTCTAAGCTACCCTGGGCATCAGAGTCAGATCCTATCACCCAAAAACTTTTTAAATGGAGATAGGAAAGCTCAGGCTGATTCTTGTCACAGAGGTAGCCCGCAGCAGTCAAAATTTGCAAACCTCAGAGAGGAGAGAATCTAACTTCTGAACTCCACATTATTAGATTCAATTGTCCGGTTGTCAATTAAAAAAAGAAAAGGCAAAACAGGGGAAGATTTTGTCTCATTCAAAGGAAGGAAGTCAACAGGAGCTTCCCGAAAACAGTAGAACACCAGGTCTAGCCAAGACCTTTTTTGTTTTGTTTTGTTTTGAGAGGTAGCCCTGGCTGGCCTTGTAAACTTAACTTTGTAGCCTAGGATGCCCTCAAACTTGGAAGAGCACTGCTCCTAGCTCAACCCTCCATATTCTGGGGTCCTTTTAATTTTTTTTTTTTTTTTTTTTTTTTTTTTTTTTTTTTTTTTTTTTTTTTTTTTTTTTTTTTTTTTTTTTTTTTTTTTTTTTGGTTTTTTTTCGAGACAGGGTTTCTCTGTATAGCCCTGGCTGTCCTGGAACTCACTCTGTAGACCAGGCTGGCCTCGAACTCAGAAATCCACCTGCCTCTGCCTCCCAAGTGCTGGGATTAAAGGCGTGCGCCACCACCGCCCGGCATTAATTTTTTATTATAATGTATGAGTGTTTTGTGTGCGTGTGTGTGTGTACATGTATGCCTTGTGCTCAAAGAAGCAGAATAAAGTGTCAGATCGAACCTGGGTCTTCTCCAAGGACAGTAAACATTTAACCAATTTCAGTCCTAATTTGGGATTTTAAGCATGTACGACCATGCCTAGTTAGTAAAATCTTTAAAATAACAAATTGAAAGGTACTCAACCAAAAGAAGAAATGGCTAGAGTTAAAAAGTGTGAACAAAGTGTAAATATCAAGGTAGGAGGGTAACTCAGAAGTTAAGTGCTTGCCTAGCATGAATAAAGCCGTGGCTTTGACCTTCAGCACACACACACTCATACACACATGCACACACTCATGTACACACACACAAATGCACACACAAATGTGTATAGGAGTTCGAGGAAACACATGCCTGTAATCCCAGCTAGCCAAGAGGCTGAGGCAGGAAGGTCAAGATTCAAGATCAGACCCAACTACATAAACAGAGAGTGATACTGAACACCTGTGATTCCAGCTCTCAGGAGAACCAGGTACACTCAACTACATAGTGAGTTCAAGGCCACCCTGAGCTACATTCAATCCTGTCTGGAAAGAAATCAAGATACAGAGACAGAGAAAACATAATAGCTGAAAACTTCCCAAATTTGATGAAAGATGAATATAAATGAAAAGTTCAATGAACACTTTAATCTTAGCAAGTAAGGTAAATATTATAAACTAATTATACTTTATCTCAACTTGACACAAACTAGTGTCACCTAGGGAGAGGGGATCCAAATGAGGTGTTGCCTCCATCTGATTGGGTTGCAGGCGTTTTCTGGTTTGATGGTTGATGTGAGAGGGCCTGGCCCATTGTGGGCAGTGCTAACCCTGGGAAGGTGGTACCGGATCATAAGAAAGTTGTAGGGAGTAAGAAGCAATCCCCCCAGGCCTCCGCTCTGCTTCCCCAATGATGGACTATGACCTGGGCTCCAAACAAACCCTTTCCTCCCTATTTGCCTTTTGTCGTGATTCTTATCACAGCAACAGAGATGCAAAGCAGGACGCGTCACCATCAAACTTCTGAAAGAATCTTGAAGGCAGTGAGGGAGAGACAGCTCACGTGTGTAAGGACCCAAAGGGAACACTAGGGCAGATTGATTTTTGGTCAGAAATTTAACTAGGAGACAGTACACTGATAAGCCCAACGTGCTTTAAACAACAACAACAGAGTAACGGCAAGTCAGAAGGCTTTTAGGTTCAGTCCCTGAGATCCGCACTGTGGAAGGGCAAACCCAGTTCCAACGATCGGTTCTTGAACCTATACATACCAGTGACAGAATGCATACAACAAAAAATGTGGTGTTTTTTTTTTTAAGTTTAAAAATAAAGAACTGGGTGTAGTGTCACACTTAATTCTAGCTTCAGAGGCAGGACAGCCAGGGCTCTATGGTGAGCACCTGTCTCAAAAAAATCAACCCTACCTGGTGGTGGTACATATCTTTAATCCCAGTACTCGGGAAGCAGAAGCAGGCAGATCCCTGTGAGTACAAGGCCAGCCTGGTCTACAGAGCAAGTTCCAGGACAACCAGGGTTACACAGAAAAACCCTGTCTTGAAAAACCAAACAAACAACTCTAATTGGCAGTTTAAGAAATGAGCAAATAAGGAAACTAAACCCAGGGCTACCAGAAGGAAGGAAATAGTAAAGATTAGAACATAATCTACTGTGGTATGAAAATGAGAAAATCGGGAGCAGACCTTGGGCGAAAACTCCACAGCCAGTCCCGCAACACCCAGAAGATCCACTCCCAGGCGCTCTAACACACCCAGGTCCACAGGATCACAGGAGCTTGGTCACACCAGGATCTCAGGGTCCCAGAGGCAGCTTGACTCCCAGAACCTCTGACACACCCAGGATCTCAGGGTCACAGGATCACAGGAAGGACAGGCTCCAGTTAGATATAGCTAGGGCAGGTAGCACTAGAGATAACCAGATGGCAGGAGGCAAGCATAAGAACATAAGCAACAGAAACCAAGGTCACTTGGCATCATCAGAACCCAATTCTTCCACCATAGCAAGTCCTGGATACACCATCATACTGGAAAAGCAAGATTTGGATCTAAAAATCACTTCTCATGATGGTGATAGAGGACTTTAAGAAAGACATAAATAACTCCCTCAAAGAAATACAGGAGAACACAGATAAACAGCTAGAAGCCCTAAAGAGGAAATACAAAGATCCCTTAAAGAATTACAGGGAAATAAACAAGCAAAGGAAATGAACAAAACCATCCAAGATCTAAAAATGGAAATAGAAACAAGAAATCACAAAGGGAAACAACCTGGAGTTAGAAAACCTAAGAAAGAGACCAGGAGTCATAGATGCAAGCATCACCAACAGAATACAAGAGATAGAAGAGAGAATCTCAGGGGCAGAAGATACTGAAGAAAACATTGACACAACAGTCAAAGAAAATGCAAAAAGCTCCTAACCCCAAACTTCCAGGAAATCTAGGACACAATGAGAAGACGAAACCTAATGATAACAGGTATAGAAGAGAACGAAGATTCCCAAATCAAAGGGCCAGTAAATATATTCAACAAAATTATGGAAGAAAGCTTCCCTAACCTATAGAAAGAGAAGCCCATGAACACACAAGAAGCCTACAGAACTCCAAATAAACTGGATCAGAAAAGAAATTCCTCCCATCACATAATAATCAAAACACCAAATGCACTAAACAAAGAAAGAATTTCAAAAGCAGTAAGGGGAAAAGGTCAAGTAACATATAAAGGCAGTCCTAACCAGAATTACACCAGACTTCTCACCAGAGACTATGAAAGCTAGAAGATCCTGGGCAGATATCATACAGACCCTAAGAGTACACAAGGCTACTATACCCAGCAAAACTCTCAATTACCATAGACAGGGAAAACAAGATATTCCATGACAAAACCAAATTTATACAATATCTTTCCACAAATCCAGCCCTACAAAAGATAATATATGGAAAGCACCAACACAAGGAGGGAAACTACACCCTAGAAAAAGCAAGAAAACCCGGGCGATGGTGGCGCACGCCTTTAACCCCAGCACTTGGGAGGCAGAGGCAGGTGGATTTCTGAGTTCGAGGCCAGCCTGGTCTACAGAGTGAGTTCCAGGACAACCAGGGCTACAGAGAAACCCTGTCTCGAAAAACCAAAAAAAAAAAAAAAAAAAAAAAAAAAAAAAAAAAAAAAAAAAAAAAAAAAAAAAAAGAAAAAGCAAGAAAATAATCTTTCAACAAACCCAACAGAAGATAGCCACACAAACATAATTCCACCTCTAACAACAAAAATAACAGGAAGCAACACCTTTCCTTAATATCTCTTAACATCAATGGACTCAATTCCCCAAAAAAGAAGATTCAAATTACTAAAGTCAGCCAGGTGGTGGTGGCACTCATCTTTAATCTCAGCACTCAGGAGACAGAGGCGGGCAGATCTCTGAGTTCAGGGTCAGCCTGGTCTACAGATAGAGTTCCTGGCCAGCCAGGGCTATACAGAGACAATGTCTCAAAAAAGAAAGAGAGAGGGGAGAGAGAGAGAGAGAGAGAGAGAGAGAGAGAGAGAGAGAGAGAGAGAGAGAGAGAGAGAGAGAGAAACAAGAAATCACAAAGGGAAACAACCTGGAGTTAGAAAACCTAAGAAAGAGACCAGGAGTCATAGATGCGAGAGAGAGAGAGAGAGAGAGAGAGAGAGAGAGGAAGAAAGGAAGAAAGGAAGGAAGGAAGGAAGAACCCTATAGTCAAAAATGGAAGTGTGGTATTTCTAGTCTGAACAATTGTATCCCAATAAATGGATATCATAAAGAAATGAATAAATCCCTAGTAATTAAAATCAAGATGGGGCCTTAGAGATGGCTCACAGTTGAAAGCACTTGTTACTCTTTCAGAGGACCTAGGTTAATTCCAGCACCCATACTGTAGCTCAAAACCATCTTTAACTTCAGTTCCAGGGGATCTGGTGCCTTTTTCTGGCTTCTTGGAGCACTAGGCACCCATGTGGTGCACAGACATACATTCAGGCAAAACACTCATACACATAAAATTTAAAAATAATAATAATTAAAATCTGTTAAGATGAAATTCAGCTGGGCGGTGGTGGCACATGCCTTTAATTCCAGCACTTGGGAGGCAGAGGCAGGTGGATTTCTGAGTTCAAGGCCAGCCTGGTCTACAGAGTGAGTTCCAGGACAGCCAGGGCTAGACAGAGAAACCTTGTCTCAAAAAAACAAAACAAAACAACAACAAAAAAAAAGATGAAATTCAAGGAGAGGAGGGACATAAAGAGAGTTGGGGAGGGACATAAGCAGACCTATCATGAATCTATAAGCCTATTTCTCATTACTCTATCAAAATCCCTGAGGCACTTCTGTAAAAAGTTTATTCACTCAGTGTTAGAGTTCAAAAGCATAGCACAAGCTATTCTGCCGAGAGTGGCAGATGGTGACACGATACATATTAGAGTGAACACTGACATCTGGAAGAAGAGACAATGTTCTAAGGGCCTCCCATAGGTCCACAGCACCTCCCAATGCCATAACCTTGGTGTGCACGACTTGCAAAATATAGGGTCATTATCAATTCTTAAACCATAGCAATTAGAAAGGAAACTAAATCAGTAATCAAAAATTAGTCTGACAAAGGACTGGAGAGGTGGCTCAGTGGTTAGGAGCACCGTTCCTCTTCCAGAGAAGCCAGGTTCAATTCCCAGCACCCACTTGGCAGCTCACATAGGGTTTGCCCTAAACCTGGAACAATTCCTCCTCCTCTGTAATTCTAGTTACAAGAGATCCAGTACAGATCTCACACAAACATCCATGCAGGCAGATAAAATAAATGCACATAAAATAAAAAGTAAATAAAATAAATGTCTGGACAAAATCCCTAGTCAGAATGGCTTCTCTAGTGACTCCACCAAAGGGTTAAAGGAGAACAATAAGAATCCTAAAGTTCCAAAAACTTGAAAGGGAGACACTCTCCTAGCCTGAGACCAGTTACCTTGATACCAAAGGCAATACAAGACACTAGAATAAAACCCCAGTCAGCATCTCTTATGGACTCTGATGCCTGAAACCCTCAGCAAAACACTAGCAAATCGAATTCAGTAGCATATTAAAAGGATCACATGTTATTATAAGCAGGATTTATCCCTGAAGTGCAAGGATAATTCACAGGAAAAGAACTGTGAAAAAACCTGATAGAACCAATAGAAAAAGAACTGATGAAATGTAATGTCTTCTCTCAACATTAAAAATTTTTGAAGGAAAAAATGGAGGCTGAAGAGGTGGCTCAGTAGTTCAAAGCACTTCCCGCTCTACCAGAAGACCAAGGTTCAGTTTCCAGCTCCTATGTGGCAGCTTACAGATGTCTGTCACTCCAGATCTAGGGCATCTGACTCCCTCTTCTGCTCTTCACAGGCACCAGGCACAAATGGGATACATACACATACCTGCAAGTAAACATGCATGCACATACACATAAATATATTAATAATATGATATCTTTATAGAGGATTAAAGGGTCTGAAGAGTCCCCCAAGTTCAGTTCCCCCAATATCCAGGTAGGATAGCTCACAACTACTGGCTTTAACTCCAGCTCCAGGGATCCAGCACTTCAAAATAAAAAATTTTCAAAGAAGGGAAGAGGGAAAAAGAGAAAATGGACATTTTAAGAGCTAGAGATATAGTTTAGTGTTATTGCACTGCCTTAGAGTGTATGAGATGTCAAAGGATCCTAAATCCCTAGCACCAATAAACCAATCATCAATTAATCAATTAGTCAATAAATAGGAAGTTGCCTGCCAGAGCAAATCCAATTCTTCTTAAGACTGCATGTTCTCTGCCCCCACCATTGTCTACAGACAGCCGACTCCAGCTCACATGGTATTTCCAGGCCTCCAGCCTCAGACTGGACTACCTCACTGGTCCTTCTTGCTCTGAGGCTTCCAAATCCTGGGTGGAGCAGCTACTGGTTTCCCTAGATCTCTGGCTTGCAGATGGCTGTTGTGGGACTATCCAGCCTCTGATTGTGTAAGCCAATCTAATAAACCCCCTTTATAATTATATATCGATTCTATTGGCTCTTCTCTATTACAGTAACCATAGCAACAGTAAATGCTATATCCAAATCCAGTCTTCATAAAGTTACCTAATTTTCCCATACTGCTAGTCAGCAAAGGGTAGATATGGGTAATATCTAGACATAAATGCTGTTACAGCATCTGCTGCCCACACATGGTATCCAGTGTTAAATCAAAGCTTATGAATTACAATTCAAACGAGCAAAAATAATATTGGGACAACTGGATATCCATGTGCAAAGAAAGAAACTCGATCTGTTTCTTACAACATTCACAAAAAAATTAACTCGCAATAGATGAAAGCCCTAACTGTAAGATTGAAGCTGTGGCTGGGTGGTGTTAGCACATGCCTTTAGCCCCAGCACTTGGGAGGCAGAGGCAGGCAGATCTCTGAGTTTTCTGAGTTTGAGGGCAGCCTGGTCTACAGATGGAGTTTCGGGATAGCCAGAGCTACACAGAGAAACCCTATCTCAGAAAAGAAAAACAAAACAAAACAAAACCACCACCAACAACAAAAGAATATTAGTATTTTCCTAGGGCTTGTTAGCCAGCCTTTCTAGCACAGAAACCCTGTCTCAAAAATGAGGTAGAGAGCAATTAAGAAAGACAACTGATGTCACAAGCCGTCCTCTGGCCTTTACAAGCACCTACATACACAGTGGTGTCTGGAATGCCTCTCATGGGCTCAGAAGTTTTGTCTCCAGTTGATGGAGCTGTGTGGGAAGGATTAGGTGTGGCCTTGTTGAAGGAAGTGTGCCTGCTAAAAGTAAGCACTGAGGTATCAAAAGCCCATGACATTCTTAGCATGTCCTGTTCCCCTCGCCCTCTTTGTCTCTCCTCCTCCAACTTGAAAATCAGGACATAAGCTCACAGCTACTGTTCCAGTGCCGTACTTTCCTGCTGCCACAGTTCCACCATGATGGTCATGGATTCACCCTCTGGAACTATAAGCAAGCCCCCAATTTATAAGTTGTCTTGGTCATGGTATCTCTTCACAGCAATAGTAAAGTAACGAAGATACACACTCATATACAAACCTATATACACAGAGGTACACAAAGATATGCAAAAGGACAACCATCACCTACAAAAATGTACTACAGCACCACTATGCCTGAGAGAAATGCAAATCAAATGCAAATTAAAGTGCAAATGGATGCAGTGAATATAATCCTATTCATACTCATTAAGAAAACTCTAATTTTGGCCAGGCGGTGGTGGCGCACACCTTTAATCCCAGCACTTGGGAGGCAGAGGCAGGCAGATTTCTGAGTTTGAGGTCAGCCTGGTCTACAAAGTGAGTTCCAGGACAGCCAGGACTATACAGAGAAACCCTGTCTCGAAAAACCAAAAAAAAACAAAACAAAACAAAAAACCTCTAATTTTTAAAGTAAAACTTAAAGAATGACAATTGATAAGAATCTAGATGTTGGAATGTTAATTATTACTGGTGGAGATGTGAAAGAGTGCAGGCATTCAAACAAAAACTTCTACATGATTTATAACAGCAGTTCTTAGAAACCACCCTGGAGGGCTGGAGAGGTGGCTCAGAGGTTAAGAGCACTGACTGCTCTTCCAGAGATCCTATGTTCAATTCCCAGCAACCACATGGTGGCTCACAACCATCTGTAATGGGATCCAGTGCTCTCTTCTGGTGTGTCTGAAGACAGCGACAGTGCACTCATATATAAATAAAAACTAAATAAATTTTAAAAAGAAGCAACCCACAGTCTTATTAACTGACCAAAATACAAAGTGTAGCTTATGTGTCATGATACTAATGAAGCCATAAAAAGTGACACTATATGAACACATGCTACAATATGGGCTAAATCTTGAAAGTCTCATGCTGAGTAAAAGAAGGCAGACACAAAAGAAAACATATTCCATGATTCCATTTGTATAAAACACCGAGAATAGAGACAGAGGGTAGGTTAGTGGTTGTCAGGTGCCAGCAAATGGGAAGAATAAGAAGCAATGGCTTAATGGATGTAGAATCTTCTGGAACTAGATAGAAATAATGTCCTGCTGCATGGTGGATGCGTGAAATGATATTAAGTAATTGTGGTGGTTTGAACAGAAACAGCCCCATAGATCCATGAGGAGTGGCACTTTTAGAAGGTTTGGCCTTGTTGGAGGAAGTGTGACGCTGGACGCTGGACGCTGGGCTTTGAGGTCTCAGATGCTCAAGCCAGACCTAGTGTTTTAGTCTCTTCCTGCTGCCTGCCCATCCAGATATAGAACTCTCAGCTACCTCTCCACCACCATGTGTGCCTGGACACTGCCATGGTTCCCACCACGACTATGTTGGGCTAAGCCTCTGAAATTATAAGCCAGCTGCAGTTAAATGTTTTCCATTGTAAGAGTTATCATGGTCACGGGGTCTCTTCGCAGCAATAGAAACCTTGACTGGCCTTTTAACGCAGAGAGAGCTGCCTACCTCTGCTGCCCAGATGCTAGGATTAAAGGTTTATACTACTACCGATGGCCAGTGGAATACACTTTAGAGTGGTCTAAATGGTGAGTGTTCGTGTTTGTGTATATATGTATATAAACCATAATTTTTGAAAGATGTAGTTCTTGTGGCCTTAGACTAGCCAGTGGTATCTTAGATTTGGATATCAAATCTGAAGCATGGAGGCGGGTCTTCCCAACACCAACACAAATCCTGCTGAGTCTTCTCCTTCTCTTCTGTCTCTCTCTCTGTCTCTCTGTCTGTCTCTGTCTGTCTGTCTCTCTGTATCTCTGTCTCTCTCTGTGTCTCTGTCTCTCTCTGTCTCTCTCTGTCTCTGTCTCTGTGTCTCTGTCTCTCTCTGTCTCTCTGTCTCTCTCTGTCTCTCTGTCTCTGTCTCTCTCTGTCTCTGTCTCTGTGTCTGTCTCTGTCTCTGTCTCGCTCTGTCTCTCTGTGTTTCTCTCTGTCTCTCTCTGTCTCTCCGTCTCTGTCTCTCTCTCTGTCTCTCTGTCTCTCTGTCTCTCTGTCTCTCTCTCTCTCTCTCTTTCTCTCTCTCCTTGTCTCCTGGCCAAAGCCTAAGCATGTATTTCTGGAACTTTGGACCACCTTGCTCCTTTCCTAAAGCCTCCCTCCCTCAGGCTGCCTAGCCTCTTGTAGCTGCCTCCATGCCAGCTTAACTCAGATGCTGTAGCTTATTTATTCCTTCTCTTCCCCCATTCTCCTCCTACAGGCAGCTGCTGAGATTTACAATTTGCCTACCCTGAGGTTTATCTTTTAAATGCTAATAAAATTGTGTCAAGCTTTGGGGGAAAAATGAAAGAAGAAGAAGAAGAGGGGGGAAGAAGAAGAAGAGGAGGAGGAAGAGGAGGAGCTGGAGGAGAAGGGGGAAGAGGAGGAGGAAGAAGAAGGAGAAAGAGGAGGAGGATGGGGAGGAGGAGGAGGAAGAAGAAGAAATCAAGGGCTGTGGGTGTAGCTCAGTCAGTAGAGCAATTGCCCAGAATGCACAAAGCCAGGGTTTGATATAAATAGGCATAATGATGCTTTCCTCTAACCACAGCACTGAGGTGGAGGGGAGGAGGATCAGAAGTTCAAAGTCATCCTCTAAACAGTGCTCCTCAACATTTCTAACACTGCAACCCTTTAATATAGTCCCTCATATGGTTGTGGTGACCTCAACCATAAAGTTATTTTGCCACTACCTCATAACTATAATTTTGCAACTGTTGATAAATATCTGTTATGCAGAATATCTGATATGTGAGCCCTGTAAAAGGATTATTTAACACCACAAAGAAGTCTTGACCCACAGGATAAGAACTCTACAACACAGTGAGGCTAAACAGCAGCCTGTGCTACAAGAAAACACATACACACACACACACACACACACACACACACAATTTACTTTAAGGAAAGAAATTGGACTTCATCAAAATTTAAAAACTTGGGCCAGAGAAAATACTCACCAATTAAGAGTGATGGCTGGAGGCTGGAGAGATGGCTCAGCAGTTAAGAGCACTGACTGCTCTTCCAGAGGTTCTGAGTTTAATTCCTAGCAACCACATGGTGGCTCACAACCATCTGTAATGGGATCTGATGCCCTCTTCTGGTACAGTGTACTCATATACATAAAATAAGTGGTGTCTGCTCTTGAGTTCAGTTCCTAGCACCATCTGTAACACCAGTTCCAGGGGATCTGATGCCCTCTTCTGGACTCTTCAGATACCTGAACACACATGTCACACACACATACACACACACACACATAACCATTTGTAAAGAACTCTCTCCAGGACAGGAGTGTAGTTCAGTTGGCAGAGTGCCTGCCTTGTCTGGGCAGCATAAGACCATATCTCAAAATATTAAACAAAAAATAGCATTCTTAAGAAAGTGAGCCTACAGAGAGTGGTCTACAGAGTGAGTTCCAGGACAGCCTGGACTACACAGAGGAACCCTGTCTCGAAAAACCAAAAAAGAAAAAGAGAGAGAGAGAGAGAGAGAGAGAGAGAGAGAGAGAGAGAGAGAGAGAATGAGAGAGAAAGTAAGCCAGGCATAGTGGCACTTATCTTTAATCCCAACACTCAAATGGCAAAGGCAGAAGGATCTCTGTGAGTTTGAGGCCAGCCTGGTCTACATAGTGAATTCCAGGACAGCCAGAGCTACATAGTGAGACTCTCTCTCTCTCTCAAAAAAAAAAAAAAAAGGTGATAATCAACCCACAGATTGAAAGAAATGTCCAGAAAAATATATTTCTTGAAATTACAACAATAAAAGAACAACCTGACTTAAAATGAACAAAGGTTCTGAATACATTTTATCCAAAGAAGCTAAGTGGCCCAAAAGCACATGAAATATACCTAAGGTTTAGCCTAAGGGATATGCAATTAGAAACCACAATGAGAAAACAGACATAAAGTTCCATGCGTGTAAGTCCAGCATTTGGAAGGTGGAAGTAGATGGATCTGAAGTTCCAGATCTGAAAACTGGAGAGATGAAGGTTCAGCAGTTCAGAATACTGACTGTGGGCTGGAGAGATGGCTCAGCAGTTAAGAGTGCCGACTGTTCTTCTGAAAATCCTGAGTTCAAATCCCAGCAACCACATGCTGGCTCACAACCACCTGTAATGAGATCTGACGCCCTCTTCTGGTGTGTCTGAAAACAGTTACAGTGTACTTATTTATAATAATAAATAAATCTTTGGGTCTGAGTGAGTGGGGTTGACCAGAATGAGCAGGGCCGACTGGACCAAGCAGAGGCCCTAAAAGTCAATTCCCGACAACCAGATGAAGGCTCACAACTATCTGTACAGCTACAGTGTGTACTCATACACATAAAACAAATAAATATATCTTTAAAAAAAAAAAAAAAAACCACTGGCTGCTCTTCCAAAGGTCCTGAGTTCAATTCCCAGCACTTGTGACTGTCTATAACTGTAGTTCCATGGGATCCAGTGCCCTCTTCTGGTGTGTATACATGCAGACAGAACACCCATATGCATAAAATATGTAAGTCTCTTTTTAAAAAATATTTATTTAAAAAGAAGTTCAGCAGTGTCCTTGACTACACAGTGAGTTCAAGGCCAGCCTGGAATACATGAGAACCTGTCTTAAGAACAGCAAATCACAGTGAGATATTGTGATGGTTAATCTTGCTTGTCAATTTGATTGGAATGAGAAGGACCTAGGAGATTTCTAAAGCTCACCTCTGTGTATGTCAGTCCAGAGAGGAAAGAATGAAAGGAAGGGAGGGAAGGAGAGAAGGGAAAAGGGGAGAGGGAAAGGTAAGGGAAAGAGATGCTATGATGCTGAAATTTGGTGTGTTTAATGAACTTTGTCAATTGGATGACAAACTAACTGTATCAAGCAGCAACGTTTTTTGAAATAAAATATTTTTAATAATCCTTAGGGAATTTTATGCAATGTATTTGGGTCATATTTACCCTTAGCTCCTTCCATTTTATCTTCTCTTTTTCTTTAGTTAATAATCCACAAACTCAGCTGGGTGGTGGTGGCACACACCTTTAATCCCATCACTTGGGAGGCAGAGGCAGGCAGATTTCTGAGTTCGAGGCCAGCCTGGTC
>NW_022196904.1:90755200-90783276 GCF_008632895.1 Mastomys coucha
CAAAAACAAAAAAAAAATCCATGAACTTCAGTTTGTGCTGTCCACATGTAGGGTCATCCCCTGGAGGGTGGTTGGCCTACCAGCAGCCATATCCTCCCTCAGTAGCCATCAAGGGCTCCTCAGTTAGGAATGGGGACTTAGGTGTCTTGTCTCATTCCATGCTACCATGTTTACTGGCTTGATCTTATGCAGCTCTTGTTCAGGCAACCATGGCTGCTGTGAGTTCGTGATTGTCCCAGCCCGGTCATGCCAGAAACAAGCTTTGCTCTAGTCTGCCCTAATCTTACAGTCTTTCTTCCTTTGCTTCACAAGACAGTCCTCGAGCCTTGGGAGGGTGAACCTACAATACTTTTACTGAATCAGTTCAAATATAAAAAAAAAAAAAATCAAGGATCAGAGAGCAGGGAGTTGGCAGAGTGCCTGCCACCTGCGATTATTAATAGAATGGACACAGAGTCTGGCTAGCCAGTTAATGTGCCTATGTCCATAACAGTCAGTCTAACCTTGTTTATTTGTTTGAGGATCTCACTAGATAGCCCTGCTTGACCTGAATTTGCTATGTAGACATGACTGGCCTTGAACTCAAAGAGATCGGCCTGCTACTACTAGGATTAAGAGCATGTGTCACAGGCTAGAGGGGTGGCTCAGTGTTTAAGAGCACTTGTTGCACTCATAGAGGACCTAGGTTCAATTCCCAGAACCCACATGACAACTCACAACAATCCATAACTCCATTTCCAGAGGATCCAATGCCCTTTGCTGACCTCCTTGGGCACCAAACACACATGTGGTACATATCCTTACATGCAGGCAAAACATTCATACACATGAAATTATCAAATAAATCTTTGAAAAAGTGTATGCCATCACGCTGGGAAAGCTGTGACTTTCTCAGCCACAGGTTCCTTGGCTTGCTCTCTGCTCACTTGCACAGATGGCTGACACGAGATCAACTGTCAGCTCCACTTCTGAGGGAAGTCCAGAAAGCAAGGACAAGAATTTTCCCTAACTTAGAAGTGGTCTCAGATGCCAGCAAAGAACAATAACCGTTGGGGCTAGAAAGGTGGCTCAGCTTTTAAGAGTACTTGCTGAACTTGCAGAGGACCAGGGTTCAGTTCACAGCAACCATATGGCAACTTACAACTGCCTATTGTTAGTGCTCCAGGGGACAAATGCCCTCCTTTGGCCTCTTTTGGCTCCTGCATGTGCATGGTGCCCATAAATGTAGGCAAATACACATACATATTAAGGAAGCAATTCTTTTTTTTAAAGATTTATTTTATTTTTATTTATATGAGTATCCTGTAGCTGTCTTCAGACACATCATATTCCATTACAGATGGTTGTAAGCCACCATGTGGTTGCTGGGAATTGAACTCTGGACCTCAGAGCAGTCAGTGAGTGCTCTTTTTTTTTTTTTTTAAGATTTTATTTATTTACTATATGTAAGTACATTAGCTGTCTTCAGATCTCATTTCAGATGGTTGTGAGCTACCATGTTGTTGCTGGGATTTGAACTCAGGACCCCTGGAAGAGCAGTCAGTGCTCTTAACTGCTGAGCCATCTCACCAGTCCAAGAAGTAATTTTTATTTAAAAGAGGAATAACAAATGTCAACTCTTGGGCTGGAGAGATGGCTCAGTGGTTAGGAGCACTGGCTGCTCTTTCAGAGGTCCTGAGTTCAATTCCCAACAACCACATGGTGGTTCACAACCATCTATAATGCAATCTGATGCCCTCTTCTGTCATGCAGGCATACATATAAATAGAATACCCATATATATAAATAAATAAATCCTTTTTAAAAAATGCCAACTCTTCCATGCCATTGGGCCAAAGCTCCAAGGTGCTGAGAGGGTCACCTTCTCTCATCCCTCCAGATTGTCTCAGACATCTCCATTTCACTGCCAGGCAGTCTTCAGTTCCTAACTCACACTTTACTCTAGCATGGGGCAAGGGATTTGACTCTAGCTAATCTATAAAACATGTGACTCTGTGACTCATGTGACTCTTGGTCATTCTCCTGAAGCAGCCTCAGATTTCAGCCCAGGAGAGGGTTCCTTCCCAGAACCACACATGTCCTGTTGTTCCCTGGCCCTCCCTTCTCTCTCTCCTCCTCCCCACTCTGACTTGCTACACATCCCAAGATGGCCTCAAGTGCATGTTGTAGTCACTGTTCTATTGCTGTGAAGACACATCATGGCCATGGCAACTCTTATAAAAGGCATCTAACTAGGGCTGACTTACAGTTCAGAGGTTAGTCTATTACCATCATAGCATGGAGCATGGTGACATGAAGATAGTCATGGTGCTGGAGAAGTAGCTGAGAGTTCTCCATCCTGATCTGTAGGCAGAGAAAGAGATTCTGGACCTGGCATGGGCATTTGAAACCTCAGATCCCACCCCCAGTGACATGCTTCCTCCAACAAGCCACACCTCCTAAACCCTGTAATCCTTTCAAACAGTTCTACTCCCTGATGACTAAGCATTCAAATATATGAGCCCATGGGGGCCATTCTTATTCAGACCATCATGGTACATGAACTCTCTGCTTCCCTCGACTTCACAATGCCAGTTTGCTTTGTTCTTCTCTTCAAGGACTCTTCTGAGGTTTCCACAAAGTGCTCTCTAATATTTTACCATTTTCCACTTTAATGCTCAAAGTTACCCTAGGAAAAGAGGAAGGCTGAGGTCAAGTCCAAATGACAGCATGAGCTGGGCAGTGGTGGCACACGCCTTTAATCCCAGCACTTGGGAGGCAGAGGCAGGTGGATTTCTGAGTTCGAGGCCAGCCTGGTCTACAGAGTGAGTTCCAGGACAGCCAGAGCTACACAGAGAAACCCTGTCTCGAAAAACCAAAACAAAAAACAAAAAAACCAAATGACAGCATGCAGTATTGTCCTAGCTGCTTCTTTGTCTCCTGACAAAGATGGCATATTTCCTAGCTCTGATGGAGGGGCCTCACTGCATCCCATCCACAACACCAATGGAGCCAGTTCCATGTTTTAGGTTCTGCCATTTGCATCTCTATATGCCACAGCAACTCTTTATTTGAATTCGTTGGTTTGGAAGTGACAGAAATCCAGCTTGAACTAGATTAAACATAGATAAGAACGTGTAAGGTAATAAAATCCAATAAATGGCTAGACAACTAATTTGAAGAGTAAAAATGTCTCAGGAAGGGCCAGTGAGACAGCTTTAGTGAGTAAAGGTGCTTGCAGCCACCATGCCTGATGACTGAATTTGATCCATAGGACTTGAATTGTAGAAGAGTGTCTTCTGAACTACACATACACATATGTACACATACACACATGTACACATATAAGTTTACATACTCACATACATACACACACATGTATGTATACACATGCACACATATACATATACACATGTACACACATAGGCATACACACATGTACACATACATATACTCACATGTACACACACATACACACTCAAATGTATGTAGCTGAGTGTCGTATCATTTAAATGCCTTTAATCCTAGTAGTCAGGAGGCATCTCTGCCTGTTTGAGGTCTGGCTGGACTATATATGAGTTCCCATCTCAAAATAAATGAATAATATTTTATTTTATTTTCTAAATTCATATAACAATAAATGGTGAGAAAGAACTTTCTTGATCTACCTTTGTCAAGACTCACACTTGGACCAATTCTAACTGAGGGCAGAATTGTATAAGCACGGTGGTGCCCTGGATAATCATGTGGGTAGAGCAGACTGTTCCCAATTTCTAAGAGGAAGAGTTGTGCTGGGATGGCCAATTTATAACTGTCCCCGATGGAAGTCCTTAGATAGTCTCTTTCTTTGAACTACAGCCCAGGTAAGTTCATCAACCTGTGGTATGCTCAAAGGTCCTGGAAACTTAAGGAAGTGCGTCTAGTCAGAGGAAGTGGATCACTGGGGCATGGCTTTGAAAGGTTCACCTGGTCCCCAGTCCTGTCCTCATTTCAGGTAAACAGCTGCCTCTTCTACACACTCACTATTGCCTTGATGTTCTGCCTCAACACAGGCCCAGACTTACTGCAGTCAGGGTCTAGGAACTGAAATTTCTGAATCCATAAATTAAATTATTTTTTCCTTAAGTTTCCATATGGTCACAGACAACAATAAAGAAAAAGAAAAAGAAAGCCTTTGTGGTGGCTCACACCTTAAATCCCAGCACTTGGAGGCAGAAACAGGAGGATCTCTGTGAATATGAGGCCAGCCTGGTCTACAGAGCAAGTTCCAGGACAGCCAGGGCTACACAATGATACAGAAGAGGAAGAAGAAGGAGGAGGAAGATGAAGAAGAGGAGGAGGAACACAATAGAATAAAAACTTTTTTTTTCTACAACCCCTTTCTAAGAAGCAGTAGAGCTTATCTATTACGGTCTAGACTGGTGTCTTAGTGTTCTATTGCTGTGAAGAGACACCATGACCACAGCAACTCTTATAAAAGAAACCATTTAACTGGGACTTGCTTACATTTTCAGAGGTGTAATCCATTATTATCATGGTGAAGACCATGATGACACCCAAGCAGAAATGTTGCTGGAGAAGGAGCTGAGAGTTCTACAACCAGATCTACAGGCATCAGAAAGAGAAAGATTCTGGGCTTGGAATGGGCATTTAAAGTCACAAAACCCACCCACAGTGACATATTTCCTCCAACAAGGCTGTACCTCCTAATCCTTTCAAATTGTGACACTCCCTGGTAACCAAGTACTTGAATCTATGACCCTATTGGTAGTGGGGGGGGGCTTCTTATTCAAACCATAACTTGGATGTCATCCATCCAAGTTCTAATCAGGCCTGAGCATGCTTAGCTTCTGAGATCAGGCATATTCATAGTGGTGGCCGTAGACATAGACAGAGATACCTGATTCTGTTTAACTTTTAATTATAATTGGATGGTGAAGATACTGAGATCATTGCCTCAAAGGAGAAAAGATACATTGCAGTAGGGGGTAAGATCCCTGTGAAGGTGACACTCAGAGCCCAGGATATCATGCCTTAGAGGATTGAGAGTGAAGATCAGTCTCTGCTCTAAAAATAGGGCAGCTGGCCAGGCGGTGATGGTGCATGCCTTTAATCCCAGCACTCACGAGGCAGAAGCAGTTGGAGACCAACCTGGACTACAGAGCTAGTTCCAGGACAGCCAAGGCTGTACAAGGAAACTCTGCCCCAAAAACAAACAAACACTGGGGCAGCCAAGACAGTATCTCCTGGCAATCCTCCCCCAGCCTGGGCAGAGGCCTCCAGGACACCAGTTTTCTCCGGAAAACTGGGTACATTAGTGTAGAGTAGAGAGTACAGGGTGAGGGTTCACAGCGCAGACTCTGCAAGGCTCCTCCTTGCAGAAAGACTCTGTTCTCTCTGGATCTTCCCACCCTGCCACAGTCCCATCATCTTCTTTTGAACTCCTCCCACAGACTCCTCCCCTAACCTCAATCTCTTCACCGGCAGGGGTCAGGCTGGGTAATTCTTCAGGACCCTGGTGGTGGTGTAGTAGAAGCTAATTTAATTAATGTTTGCTGCATACCAGACACTACCAGACACTATTTGTGATGGCAATTATTGGTTTTCAACTTGATTACATCAGGAATTAACTAAAACCCAAGCAGCTGGATATACCTGTGAGGGATTTTTCTTTAATTGTTTGAGGTGGGAAGACCCAGCTTTAATCTGAGCAACACTTTCTGGTGGCAGCCTACATAAAGGACATAAAAGAAGGAAGTTTTTAGTTTTTGCCTGCTTACTCTCCCTGCCAATGGCAAGTTCACTCCTTAACTGGAATTAGAGCCTACTTCTTCAGTATTCCAGTGAATACCAAAGACCAGCTGAGACATCCAGACTCATGGACTGTTGGACTAGCTGGATCACAGTCTGTAAGCCGCTCTAATAAATCCCCTAAACAAATAGAGAATATATGGGAACCTGACTAATACACAATTCCAGCACTCTATATTTTAACTCAGCTAATCATTGAAATAAACCAACTTACAGATGAGAAACTCAAGGCACAAGGAGGTTGAGTAACTTACCCTGTCATTCAGCCAACCAACAATAGGACAGAGCCTTGCCTAGCCATTCACATTAGGCTGTAGAATTCCCCATCACTCATTAAACTGAAGACATCATGTTCACAAGGAGGCTCCTCACAAGACTGCTGTGACAGCAGATGGGCCCAGAGCATTTTTTAGTTCCCCTACAAGGGCATATATGGGGTGTCACTCTCCTCAGTTAGGATGAGGTTCCTCACACAGGACTCCTAACCACCAGCCTCTTCTCTCACAAAATGTTCTCAGAAATCTGCCTTGCCTGACTACTCCCTACCTCTTACTCTCCCACAGCTTGGCTTTCAAAATCCCTCCACTGTCTCACTACAACAGGGGACAAGGTCCAAGCTGTTTCTTAGCTCCTAAGGCCAACAGCAGCCAGTGGCTACCAGGAGAAAGAGAAAAGCCAACTCTACAGTCTGGAGGCTCATGCAGACCAGCTCCTGCCCTGAGAACTCCATAGTGTATCCATTCTACAATGACGCTCCTAGGCATTACCATTTGACTACTTACCTATAAACAAATAAAGCCTCCAGAGATCCAATTGTTGACATTTTTGGTTGTGCTAGAATTCCAACTAAAGCTAGTGTTACGGGTGGGAGAGATGGCTCATCGGCTAAGAGCACTGACTGCTCTGCCAGAGGATCTGGATTTGATTCCTGGTACCTACGGAGTGGAGTGGCTCACAGACACCTGTAGCTCCAGTTCTGGAAAATCTGATGTCCTCTTCTGTCCTCCAAGGGCACTAGGCACACATATGTTGCATAGACATACATACTAACAAAATACTCATACGATCAAAATTAAGAGAACAAAACAAAACCCCAAAATTTCTAAATGTGACAGAACAAAGTGCTAGGGGGGTGGCGGGGGTGTTATTGGCTCAAGGGACACACTGTAGAAGAGACAGGCTGGATGGTAGTGTCTGAGACACCTAGAATCCATTTCAATAGCACTCGGCCTCTCAAACTCCCTCGTATCTTTGCCTGTCCTGCAAGCTGTAGCTGCTTCTATGAGTGGACAGCATTGTCACTGGGGAAGGAACAGCCACTTACAAAGACGTGGTTGAGGGAGAACTTTACTCTAGGCACAGAGTGACCCAAAGGAAAGCACATTCCTGCATCTGAGAATGAAGGGCATAGAAGATTCAGAGTGTAGAGTAGGAGTCTCCGCCTTCCCTGTAGACAAGGACAGGTCTCATGCATTCCTAAACAGATGGGGCTAGAGGCAATGGTAAACAAGAGGACACATTTCAGCACTAAAACCTCATCTCAATAAGGTGAGCTAAGCAATCTCAGAAAGAGAAGTTCTATAGGACCCAGCAGAGACACCCAACTTTACATAGGAGCATCAAATATGGCTTGTAAAAGCCAGAAAGATCCAAGGTGAGCCAATGGATAAACAATACAAGATCCGGGTGTTAGAGCAAGCATGGGGTTTAGGGATGAACTTATCATCCAGGAAGAACATCTCTGAACAAAAAGATTCATGTGTATATGAAGCTATGGAGAAAAGCAAGATAAAAGGAGATGTGCTGGACCACTGGCACCCAGGCCACTGTGGGCTGGAGTGAGGACTTGAGTTTGATCGTGGAAAGCCAAGGAAGGACCTAAGAGAGCACTGATTCCGTCCCACTGTAACTCCTTGAGCCCCTCAGATAAGTGAGAGTGCACAACACATACCAGAGAAAAACTTGTTGAAGCAGTCGAACTGTCAGGGCTCAATCCTTATGATCTAAAAAGTAAGGAGAAATATAGAAAACAAGTGTTTGTGAGGATGGGGAGAAACTGGAGCCCTCTGGAGCTGTTATCTTGGATGTAAATGGCATAGCAGTTCCTTAAAAAGTGGAGACACTACAGATGCCACAGAGAGCGCTCAGTGCTTCTGAGAACTAGTTGTTCTTGCAGAGGATCCAGTTTGGTTCCCAGACCCACATGATAGCTAACAATTGTACCTGTAACAATTTAGCTGTAATTCTAGTTCTAGGGGGATCTGATGTCCTCTTCTGGTCTCCAAGGGCACCAACCATACACATGTTACACAAACATTCAGGAAATATACTCATACCCCTAAACAAACAAACAAACAAACCTCTAAAAAATGAGGCTGGAGAGATGGCTCAGCGGTTAAGAGCACTGACTGCTATTCCAGAGGTCTTGAGTTCAATTTCCAGCAACCATATGGTGACTCACTACCATCTGTAATGGGATCTGATGCCCTTTTCTGATGTGTCTGAAAAGAGCAATGATGTACTCACATACATAAAATAAATAAATAAATCTTTTTTGGGGGGGGGAGGTGCGGTTCAAGACAGGGTTTCTCTGTATAGCTCTGGCTGTCCTGGAACTCGCTCTGTAGACTAGGCTGGCCTTGAACTCAGAAATCCGCCTGCCTCTGTCTCCCAAGTGCTGGAATTAAAGGTGTGTGTCATCACTGCCCGGTAATAAATAAATCTTAAAAAAAATTTTTTAAGTAAAGCAAAGCCAAGCAACACACACTTTTAATCCCAGCACTCAGGAGTAGAGGCAGCAGGCCTCTGACTTCCAGGCCAGCCTGGTCTACAGAGCGAGTTCCAGGGCAGCCAGGCATATGAGTGAAACCTTGTCTCAAAAAAAGAGAAAAGAAAAGAAATTTAAGTAAAAACCATGTGAAATTAGCAGGTGGAAATACCAAGTGCATTCTACTTCTGGGTATATACCACGAAGCAGCTAAGCATGGTGGCTCACAGCTATAATCCCAGCACATAGGCTGAGACAGGAGGATTGCTGTGAACTCCAGGCAAGCCTGTGATCAAGTAGCCCACCATTTCAAAGATACAAAAACAGGGAGAAGAGAGAGTACTTGGTGCTAAATAGGGCGGATCACTCTTGGAGAGAACCTGTTCCCAACACACACATCTGGTAGCTCACAACCTGAGACTCCATCACAGAAGGATCCAGTGCCCTCTTCTGGACTCCACAGACGCCTGCACTCACATATTCACATTCCCACATAGACATGTATGTAATGCACATAAACTCTCTCTCACACACACACAAATAATAAATATTTAAAACAAACAAATAAATAAACAAATAATAGAAAGCAGAGCCTGTAATCCTAGCATTTGGGAAGCAGAGACAGGCAGCCTGCGTTCAAGACCAGCCAGCTCAACACAGTGAGACTCTGATTTAAATGGGAAAAAATGTGATCTGGAGAGAAGGCTTGATGGTTAAGAGAACATGTTGTTCTTGCAGAGAACCCAAGTTCTATTTCCAGCACACATAGGGTAGTTCACAACCAACTCCAGTTCCAACAATTCGAATGTCCTTTTCTGTTCTCCATAGGCACTGGGCACAGCTTCAATACACATAAACACATACAGGCAAAACACACATAAAATAAAGTTAATATATCTTTTTTTTCTTCAATAAAGGCACACATCTGTGTGCCCACATTCACATCATTGCTATTCATGGCATCTAAAACATGAATCTATATATCCATGAATGGATAAATGAAAAAAGAGGGTATTACATGCAATAGAACACTAGTCAGCCCTAAAGGAAACAAATTCTGACATATGTCTCACATAGACAACCTTTGAGAACATTATGAAATGAAATAAGCCAGTCACAATAAGGTAAATAATGCATGGTTCCATTTTATAAGATATTTAGAGTATTCAAAATAACAGAGATGATGCCGGGTGCTTACTTCAGTGATAAAGCGCTTGCCTAGTGTACATAAAGCCCTGGATTAGATCCCAGAGACCTCTCATAAAACTGAGTGTTGGTGAATGCACTTGGTACAGAGCAAGGGCCAGGAGAATCAGTCACTCAAGGTCATTCTTAGCTACACAGGGGAGTCAAGGCCACCTGGGATACACAAAGACCCTATCTCAAAAAATTACATAGATAGGTAGGTAGGTAGATAGATAGATAGATAAATAGATAGATCTCAGGAGGGTAGCCACCAGAAGGTGGGGGAGATGGTTAGAGACTTATTGCTTCAGTTATGGAGTTTGGGTTATACAAGATGGAGAATTACAGAAATAAATATAAATAAGACAGCGATACTGTATTGTCCAACATGATGAATGAACTAGTAACACTGAAATATACAATTAAAATAGAGTTATGATAGTAAAATTTGTGTTTATGCATATTTTAACAAAACAAACCAAAACCAAGGGAAAATGGCTTGGAAACACACACACACACACACACATACACACACACACACACACACACACACACACCTCCAAAACTCCTGACATAGAATACTTACAGAAACCGAGGCATATGTCAAGCAAAGAATGATTAGCCTGGGAAAGGGATGACCTGAGGGTCGTGGTCCCCACTGTGCTGGCAAACATGAGGGAAGAGGAATTCCAGGAGAGTTTCTCTTAATCCTAGAGGATTTTGTTTGGTGACAAGGACATGGCCCTCTTCTGGCTTCTTCTTGGATCTCAGATTTTCCATCAGCAGGACTTAGTATAGAAACTTGGGGACTTGGGGCTGAGGACTAATGAGGAGAGGCTCAATTCATCCTCCAGGAGAGCCAAAGATGCAGAAGGGGGTTCCTACTCATGTGTTCCATTCACCCCACAGCCTGGAGAGATGGTGAAAATCCATGGAGGGTCAATGGCTTTCCAGAAGAAGAAAAGGACTCAAGAGTGAAGAGAGGCGCTAAAGGAGAGAAAAGGGGTCATTCCAGATTCCTAATGCTTAGCATCCTACACAGACACAGATACACGGACACACACACACACACACACACACACACACTGGTCTAGAGGTCACAAGCTATTGGGGAGCACAACAAAGCTGAGAAACAGGGCTGGGAGGGAGTGGCCTGGACCCAGCAGGTGCAGCCTCCTGTGGCCTTCAAGACGACTTCTCAGGGAGAGACTTCAACTCTGCAGCCTTCTCCTCTTGTGCCTTGCCCCCCACCCCCGCCCCCAGCCTCTCCACCACAATGTCTTGACCACCTTCTGCGCTCTGGTCACAAATCCCAGCTCTCAGGAGGTCTTTTCTCTCCACTCATCAGCCTCTGTTCCGCTGGTCTGTTTCTGGCCTTGTTACCCTAAGAGCATCCTGTGTGTGGCCTCACTATGATTGTCTCTGTTTTGTTTCTGCCCTTCTCCGCAGCTCCATCACAGTCCTGGTTGCAGTCCACGTCCATGTTCGTCCGTGTCCTTCTGTCTCCATGCCTGACTTTTTCCATCCTGCTGGCCTCCTCTCTCTGCTAATCTCCATCTCCACCCATGTCTTTCTCTTCTACTGGCTTCATCCTTGTCTTCATTTGTATATCACTCTTCCTTTACTTCTATCTCGAGGTCTGTTCCCCCCTTTCTCTAAGTATCTCCAGACCCACGTCCCCTCCCTGTCCCTGTCCCAGGCTCCTGTCTCTTTCTCATCCTTGTCTCCATCCCCCTCACTCCAGGGCAGCCTCGGCGTCCTCGCAGGGATAGGACCTAGCTGGGGGCGGGGCTGAAGGGCTAGATCGGAATAATTCGGTTATCTGGGAGAATTGAATTAACTTCTTCACACCAGCACCGCAGGGCCTGCCTCCCTAGCTTCCACGGGGCCGCAGGTGGGAGGCCCAGGAACGAGGTCGGGACCCTCCTGCTGGGCATGTTGTATAGAGATCGAAGGTCTAGGCCGGATTGGGACTGGATAAGGGACTCTCGGGATGGGCTCCCACGATGCTCGGCCTGCACCTCGGGAGCCCTAAGAAGGAGGCCCTTTGGGGTTGGGGGACCAGGGTGGCTAGGGGCGGGGTCTGGGCCGCTCAGGCCCCGCCCCGCGGAGCTCGCCCCGCCTCGCCCCCTCCGCGGGGTCCTGCGCGTTAAAAGGCGCGCGGGCTGGCGGCACTGCACTTGCGTTGCACCGGGGCAGAGTGCGGGCCGCGACGGGGCGGGCGGACTCTCGGGCGTCCAGAGCGGGTCTCAGGTCCTCTGCGCCTGGAGCTCGAATCTCCATCCCGAACTCCACCCAGCCCGGGACCCCGACCCCAACCAGACCCGGCCCGGCCCGGCCCCCGCCCCCGCCCCCTCGGGCCGATGGACTACTCCTACCTCAATTCGTACGATTCGTGCGTGGCGGCCATGGAGGCGTCCGCCTACGGTGACTTCGGCGCCTGCAGCCAGCCTGGAGGCTTCCAATACAGTCCCCTGCGGCCTGCCTTCCCTGCCGCGGGGCCACCTTGCCCCGCGCTCGGCTCCTCCAACTGTGCGCTTGGCGCCCTACGCGACCACCAGCCCGCACCCTACTCGGCAGGTGAGCGCAGTCCCGTCCCAACCCTACCTCCAAACCCGATGGAACCCCAACTCCCTTTCCTACTCTGCAAGTGGTTGTGACTGAACCTACAAGCCACCCCTACCCATGCATCTGGCTAGACTCCTCCAATGTACTTTGAGACCCCCGGTAAGAGGAGTTTCTTCTTGTCAGGGATGAGCCGCACCCTCTTGTTCCTACGGTTCCTTTTTCTCAGTGCCAAACTCTGGTCCACTCTTGGGCCTCTCACTAGGCCTTCCCCTCCCCACCTACAAAGGTGACCACCAAACCTCTCCATCCCCTGAATCCTCAGAACGGGCTTCCAGCTGAGTCCAGTCAACTCTCATTCTTACCACCTGTGTCCTGGATGATGCCACCCTCAACAAAGATCCCTGCTGATGCTGAGCTGCCCAAATGGGACCCTTTCTAGAGCCTTAATATCTTCTTTCTAGCCTCATCTTGCCCTGTCTTAGACATGTCTGTCCTGCCTGGGCCCAAACCTTACTGCACCACCAACAAACAGTTCCCATAGCCACAGAAAAGGAGCCTCTATCATTTGGACCACTTTCATTTCCTCATTCCCCCCCACCCCCATCCCGGACTACAGCTCTACAAAACCCAGGAGCAGATCCTCCACCCTCGAGTCCTTTGATCCAAGCAAGTCCGGGTCCAAACCCTCAATGTCACTTGGCCTTTTAGGCATCCCTATGCCTTCTGTCAGTGTCCCAGCATGCCCCACCCGGCTTCATCCTTTCTTAGTTCTTGCCACCCCCTCTACCCCCCAGAAAGATCACAGGAACCGGAAAGGAGGACTGGGGTTTGTTGGTGTGGTAAATACCTTAATTTAGGAAATAATAACCATTAAGATGCGGCAGTAGACCAAAATGGGGTTGGGAAGACTGGTGGTGCTGGACCAGGCAGGGATGGGGATTCCATAACTGGGAACAGGAAGTAGGAAGATAGACCCTTGAGAAAAAGGTCTGTGAGACTGTGGGTGGGATAAGGTACGGAGAGATGGAAGCACCCTGAGAGGAATGGGTGCGCAGTGTTGGAAAACGAGATAAGAACCAGATGATGGGAATACTCCTTATGGAAGATGGGGACCAAAGGAGCCTGAAAAGAAATCATCGAGAGGGAAGGAAAGATGGAGTGCTGAAGAGAAGAATTTGGGAAGATGGGGCAAAGACAGTGATTGGGGGACCCCATGAAAAACATGGAGATTTAAACCAGACTTAGATACAAGGATTCAGAGATGGTGTCTGAGTGGGGTGTAGAAAGATGGTGAGGGAGGGGCTGGGATAGGCTTAGAGGAAGTGGGACATAGGTGACTGAGTGGGAGAAAGGGGACAAAGAAAATAGAAAAACTTGAGTAAGAAGGAATAAGAAGCGGTCTTCGATGGGCACAAAGAACAGTGGATCCAGAAGGGGAAACTTGAAGAGAGATTCGGATGGAGGAAGGGAAGCGGAAATACCTGGAGAAGAATACAGACCATGGATGAGAGGCAGGACTGAGGAAATAAAGCTTAGGAAAGAGAGAGATGGGCTGAGGAGAAAGGGAATCCCATCAGTATACAGAGTCTAAAGTAGACCTGCCTGGAGAAATCTCAATGGCACAGCCAAGGCCCAAGACTGAGTAGTGGAGAGACTCTGGTGCTGATGAGATCTAGCAGACATACCCTGCTCCTGTGATCAGAGAACAGGACCTACAGTTTCCCAGGAAAGGTGCCTGAGGAGAAATGCCACCGTGAGGGTAGGAGGCCGAGAGAGGCCAACGGAGTGGAAGGGGTTGAAAGAAGGTGGGGAAAATATGGACGGACCCTTAGTTGGAGCTTCTGGTTTGTTTCTGGGACCTCTTAAGCTCCTTGATGATTCAGCGTTAGGGACACTTGACAGGAAGCTATTGAGGACCAAATCGAGGGGAGGGAGGGGTTATGCGCGATTTTCTCTAGGGCGGGACACAGGGGTGTAGGGACTGAGATCAGCTTCTCACGCCCTCCACTTTCATTGCCCCTTCCCTCGCGCACGCACCCGCAGTTCCCTACAAGTTCTTCCCGGAGCCTTCTGGCCTGCATGAGAAGCGCAAGCAGCGGCGCATCCGCACAACGTTCACGAGTGCTCAGCTCAAGGAGTTGGAGCGCGTCTTCGCCGAGACCCACTACCCGGACATTTACACTCGTGAGGAACTGGCGCTCAAGATCGACCTCACAGAGGCTCGCGTGCAGGTGCGTGGATACACGTGCTATGCACGCGCTTGCTAGAGGAGGCTGCTGGAGTCTGCAAGCCAAGACAGTCCGGGTGTGGCTGAGCAGCCAAGGGAGGCAGCGGGGCTAGGACGTGGGCTCTTAGAAGACTGGAGCAAGGCAGCTTCAATTTGCCTTCCCCTCGCTAAGTCGGAGGTTTATGAATTTTTACCCTGAAGCTAGGAAGCAAGGCGGTGGGTTGACCAGGCCAATCAGTACTTCCAGATGATGTACCTGTGTCAAACTCCTGATTTAGGAAAGTTTAAATCTGAGGCGGCTGCAGGTCGGACGACAGAGACCTAGGTATTCAAATCCGGCTGGCCCGTTTTGACAGGGGGACCCTGTACAAAAGGTCCCCCTAGCGCCCCAAACCACTCCTCAGGGTCCTAGGATGCCCTAGCTTCCTAAATAGTAGAGCTAGAGTGATAAGACTGACTAGAGCCCCCTCCAAGAGACCAAAATGCAGAGAAGCCACAGGGTCTATGGGTGAACAGATTCCAAGTACAAAAACCCATGGGTCTGTTGGATGGGGCACCAAAGACGGGAAGAATGGACGTGGCGCCGAGTGGAGCGCTGGAGGGTAGAAATCTGTAGACCTCTGACTGGTAATGATCCGAGACCGGTCCTTTCTGGTCGGAGGGCTTACACGCGCCTATCCGCCTGAGGCTGAAGTGTCCCGCATGACCGTCCTCTGGGCTAACTGGCCCCTGTGCCCACAGGTCTGGTTCCAGAACCGCCGGGCCAAGTTCCGCAAACAGGAGCGAGCAGCCAGCGCCAAAGGCGCGGCGGGAGCGACGGGCGCCAAAAAGGGCGAGGCGCGTTGCTCGTCGGAGGACGACGACTCCAAGGAGTCCACATGCAGCCCCACGCCCGACAGCACCGCGTCGCTGCCGCCGCCGCCCCCTGCACCCAGCCTGGCCAGCCCGCGCCTGAGCCCCAGCCCTCTGCCCGCCGCTCTGGGCTCCGGGCCCGGGCCCCAGCCACTCAAGGGCGCGTTGTGGGCAGGAGTGGCGGGCGGTGGGGGTGGCGGCCCCGGCACGGGCGCAGCGGAGCTGCTTAAGGCCTGGCAGCCGGCGGAGCCCGGGCCCGGTCCTTTCTCTGGAGTTCTGTCCTCCTTTCACCGGAAGCCCGGACCCGCCCTGAAGACAAACCTCTTCTAGCCGCGGGCATCTGTAGGCAACCAGCCTGCCCCGAGAGAGACACCCCTACCCTACCGGACCTGACATTATCCCTCCCTATCCCGGCAGCCTGCCTGGAAACTCCCTGTCGTCCTCACTACCCAGCGTCTGATCCCTAGACCTGGCCCCCCTTCGTGGTAAAACAAGCCAGGGCCACTCTGGTCTGGAGTACTAATCACCCGGACCCCTCTCCAGGGCGGCCGGAAGCCCTTTCTTGCTAGGTTTTCTTAGGAACAGGGATCAAATTACACCTGTCCCTTACTCAGTGCCCAATCATAAAGGGTACTAAGAAGCCGAGCCAACAGCTCCTACGACTTTTCAGCCAGCTGGGCCACTCACTCCTTGAAATCAAGCAACCTGAAGAGTCCCACCGCCAATCCCACCCTAACGAGTCACCTCCCATCCCTAGCCAGTATGGCGCAGAGGTTAGACACTAGAGGGGAAGAGCCGTCGGGGAACGGAACAAAGTGGTTTTCCTTTTGCTTTATTTTTTTCTTTGAAAAAAAAAAAACGTGTAATTTATTAAGGTGATTTTGCTCAATCCAAATAAAACTTAATTTATTGAAGACATCAAGCCGGCAACCTTTCTGAGTGCCTAAGACGGGATAAACTGCAGCACTGTCCTCTGGTGCGGCGCCAACCCGAGAGGCTCACTCCCTCCAACAGCAGGCTGCCTTGCACTTCCTGGGCAAGGCGCTTCTTCGGACTAGAGGAACAGCCAGAACTAGGCAATTTGGCATTTTTAATGGCCGAGGTCCTGCCCCACCCCAATAAAATTAACGTGCCCTCCCTTCCCAAAACCCACACAGAAAATTTTAAATAAATCCAGCCCGGTCCTGGGCTCTTCCTTCATTTCCGGACGGATAGACATCCCCACAGTAGGAGTTTCGAGGAACTCTTCCCCTGTGGTTCAGGCCCGAGGGAGGGAGGTGGAAACATCTGTGGAAGTTAGGACCCAGATGTGCCCAACCCATCCCCGCGAACAACCCTGAGGCAAGGAGGTGTCGGCACCAGAGTAACCACTGTGCTGCACAATTACCACAGACGACTAAACCCCTGGACCCTGAGCCTAAAAGCTAGGTGGGGAGCATGGTGTTCTAACTAGGACGTCCCAAACAACTGGGCAGTAGGGAACTCTGATCCCCAATAGATAGAGACGTGCTGCCACACGGCTCAGAACTTTCAACCCCGCGTTGCACGTGCCCTTCCAGCTCTGCTTTTGCTGCTTGGCGGCATCTCTGCTATCATTTGCTGAGCTGCAGGGTGTCCAGAAGAAGGCGCTTGTGAGCAGGATCCTGCACCCCAGCTTCCTCTAGGTCTTCCTCAGTGATGTCACTGCAGGAATAAGAAAGGCTAAGAGATGGGCTAGGAGGTCCTAAAGGGCCCGAAACCCCACCCTTGAGACCACACACCCCGCCCTATCCACCTCCAGCCCCGCCCCCACCTGAGAAACTCCAGGTCGTCCCAGCCATTGTGCACCAGGCCCTCCTCATAGCGCTCCAAGCCGATGGCCCGCAGCCAGGCACCCATGCCCGCCTCTCCCAGCCCGCTGGCCCGCCCGCCCTGCGGGCACGGAGCCTAAGGGAATAGGGCATGTTAGCGGGGAGAACTAAGGGTGGCTCCTCACAGAAACACAAGCAAACAGCCACATTCTACCCATGCTCTGAGGGGAAATGAGGCAAGGGATGGAGCTGATTCATGTGTCCCCCAAAAGAATCATTAACCAGCTACAAGCAAAGGGGGCTGTAGACACCAGTGACTGCTGAGTGGAAGAATAAAGGAACACCTATCAGGTACACATAACCAGCTAGCTCCGGTCTAACACACCTCCTCTGCCAAGTCTTCTTGGATGCTCTCCCGGATGCGGGGTGGAGGGAAGCTGAGAGGCCGGCCATAGTCTGAGGGCCCTCGGGGAGGCTGCAATTCCAAGGGGTTGGGGAGGAGTGCTGATCGTCCAGGCCCAGGAGCATAATCTACCTCACTGAGTGTTTTGGCCATCTGCAGTACTGAGCAAGATCGGTCATCCCCACTTGCAACCTCTCCCAAAAAAGTACTGGCAGGTGAGGTGCCTGGCGGTAGTGGCGGCCTTGGATGGGCCTTGGGAGGTGGTGGGCCACGGGCCTCAACCCCACTTCGGCCCCTGACCACTGGCATTGACAAAGGATCCAGGTTAGGGGGCAGAAAGATGGCAGAGTCTGGCAGTGGTGGAGGTGGGAAGTCTGGAGGAGGCAGCGTGCCCCCAGAGTCCTCATCCGATGAGCTTCCCTCTCCCACACGAGGGGTCCGGTGGCGCCCAAGCTGAGGAGCAGGCACTGTGATGGCCACTTTGTTCTTGGTGGCAGGTGGGAGAGGGGCCCTGGCAAGTGAGGGTGGCTCCAGGGGCAGCAGCTGATGTGGGACCCCTTCAAGGACGTAGTAGGCAGGGTTATTGAAGCTGTTCTTGGGCGGAGGGGCTGCTACTCCTTCCTGCTCAGGTGTCCCCTCTGATCCCTTCAACCTGGATGGGGAACAGGAAAACCAAGGTAAAGGACCCAAGGTAAAGACAGTGGGTGTAGGAGAGGGAGCTGGGGAGAAGTGACAAGGGCCCTGCCCTGGTCCCACACTTGCACATGACCTTGAGTAAGTCACTTGCTCTCTTCCAGCCCTTGAGGGGAAGTGTTGAAGGTAAAACCCTACCTCCTTTCCCCACTTGCTCACATTCTCTGCTCTTTAATGATTTTTATAACGGAAACCTGACCTCAAATGGGTGAAGCAGTGATCGCAGCCTGAGAAGGGCGACTAGAGATCAGAAAGGTCTCCAGGAGAGAATCCTCTGTGGAGCCCTAACTCAGGCCCAGGTTCCCATTTGAAAGGCCCTCACAATTTAGCCCCTCCCAAGTGCGCCACCACTGCCCGGCTCTACATCCGTTTTTTTTAAAAGGCAGAGTTGAGAGAAAAGACTAATTGGGTTCCCTTTGACTTGGAGGTCAGAGCACTCAGCCCTGACAGCCAGGCAGAGTAATGGAAACTCAGGGGATAGCAAGTTTCTCCTTTCACCTGGGGTTCAAGGGCTCCTCCCTAGGAACTGCCCGAGGTGGGGCTGGGGGCCTGCCCGTTGGTGGTGGCTTTTCAGGCTCTTCAAACAACTTGGACAGAGGACAAGAAGCCTCGGTGGAAGCTGGCTTGCGGCTCCCAGATCTGCAAGGAGTTCAGAACAGAGAAAAGATGTGGGGCTGATCAGGGACTCCCAAGTGTCCCCTCCTGGGAGAACATAAGCCCAGCTCACCTGTGCTCCTGGCTGCCTCTCGACACTGAAGGAATCTTGCTTTTGGCTCCTGTGTCATCCTTATCAATGCTAATCCATTCTGGGGAAACACAGAGAAGGGAAACAGAGAGGACTTGGGGCCGTGAATCCCAGGAATCTTAATGGGCACTGGGAATGCCTCGTCCCTTCCCAGCTGTTCCTCAGGGTAGACCCAACTCAGTCAAGGCTGCAGAACTTCCCACTATCACAGGATTCCAACATGCTGCCACCCTGGGTCTGCTCCTCCTACACCTGCCCCAAACCACTACATCGCATGCCCCACCCACGCCCTGCCCAATGGAACCCCCACCATAGAGCCGCTCACGGGTGCCCAGGCGCTCCGTGGGCACCCGCACCTTCATGGAGCCACGGATGTTGCCTGTCTCCTCTCCACGGTGGGACAGGAAGGTCAGGAACTGCTGGGCCGTGCTGCCAATCATGGATTTGAGTGCAACCACACACTCCCCTAAGGAGGAGATGCAACAGAACAGCAAACTGTCAGACCTTTTTAGGGAGCTACCTGGTTTCTTGTCGCCCTGAGTACTTCTTGCTCCTCACCATAGGATTCGTAGCCATCCATGGACTTGACTGTGAGCAGGAGATGCTGATCCTGCAAGTACTCAATGTCAGCCAGAATTGGTTTGAGCTGAGGAACAGAACGGCCCAGTGAGGAACAATCCCCTAGATGTCCCATCTTGCCCTTCCCATAGCAATCCTGGCACCACTCACTCCTTGCCCTAAGGCTTGTCTTAAAGAATGTGTGTCCTTTCAAAGCATTTAACATCACTACAATTAAATTTCTGTGCGCTCAGTGGACATTTACCAAATACTAGACATTTACCAAAGGTTCTGGAAGCATTTATTAAACAAATGAATAAGCAACTAAAACTTGGCTCCATAGCTCCCAAAGATACAACTTTCTTTATCCTTGTGTGCAAAAGCATACACTTGGCATCCCCTCCAGCCTCACCCTCCTCCCAAGGAACCCCTTGCTCTTTGTAATCCCTTCATCTACAAGTGTGGGCCCAGGCTATAGCCTCACCGTGGGCAGCTGGCGGGAGGACCACTGCACCTTGAGGAAATTGATGTTGTCGCTGCTCTGAGCATCATTCTCGAAGCTCTTCTTGTACTCTGTGGTGAAGCGGGAGGACATGACTAGGGCTGACCACTCTGGGCAGCATTTGACATCCCACTCTCTCATGGCCCACAGCCAACAACAGCCCCCTCTGACCTTCCAAGCAGGTAGAATAGAACTCAATGAAGAACTTGGTGCGGCTGGCTGTCTTCACAATGGCCTCGATGCTCTCAAACTCAATGTAAGCCTGGTCTGAGGTCTTAGAGAGACCTAAGAATTGTGGGCAAAAGAGTCAGGATGCTGACACTTAGGACAGAAAAAATAAGAGGTCCTAGCAGATCTGGAAATAAGGCAAAGAGGAATCTCCCAATCCTAAACTAATAGCAAGGCCTACAAATCCATATAGAAAGACATGCAGAAAGACAGCTAAGGGCTGGAGAGATGGCTCAGTGGTTAAGAGCACTGACTGCTCTTTCAGAGGCCCTGAGTTCAAGTCCCAGAAACCACATGGTGGCTCAAAGCCATCTGTAAATGGAATCTGATGCCCTCTTCTGGTGCGTCTGAAGACGGCTACAGTGTACTCATATACATAATATAGATCTTAAAAAAATAGAAAACATGCCAAGCATGGAAGGTTCATGTCAGAGGACTAGGGGACCAGAGTGTCTCTAGGCTTGTCTGCCAACACCATGCCACATCTGCAGGCATTCTCAAGGCACATGTGTGACAGATACAAACACACCAGTATGTCGTTCCTCCATTGATGACTGAGGCACAAACAGCCTCACATATCAATAGGTTCAGAAACACTCCTGTGTTCATAAGAACACACACATACACCTAGGTGTGGTCAGTCAAACATATCACTCTACTAGGTCCCTGTCTATGCCCTCCCACACATCTTTTTTTTGAGACAGGATTTCCCTGTATAGCCCTGCCTGTCCTGGAACTCACTCTGTAGACCAGGCTGGCCTTGAACTCAGAAATCCACCTGCCTCTGCCTCCCAAGTGCTGGGATTAAAGGCGTGTGCCACCACTGCCCGGCCCTCCCACACATCTTTATATCAGAATAGGTACCTTTCTTGGAGATGAACTGGGAAGTAACTCCAACCTCAAATGTCCCAAACACAGGAGAATGGTCACTGGTAACAATGTCATCAGTGCAACCTATTTAGGGGGACAGAAATAAGAGGAGAACTATCTGTGCTTTCTGCTCCTACTTCCCAAAAAAAAGACCACCCATCGTCTCCCATCATCCTGTCACAAGGCGCTGACCATAGGAATTGCAGATGATGTGGGTTTCAGGATAGGATTTCCATAGAATCCGGTCACACCACGAAGGCACATTGGTCCGGACCTGTGGCAGAAATGGCAATGTGGTCAGCCCTGTCAGCTGGGGATCCTGACAGGGTCCCACCCAGAACTAACAAAATCCTACCCTTCCTCTGTTACTGGACCCAGCACCTGCCTCTTCCTTGGATTCCCAAAATATCCAACATCACCTTCAAAGGCTTTAGGGAAGCCATATAAGCTTGAGTAATAAATGCAGAAACCCAGATCCTTGATGTCCTACTGCTAACTTTCTGAAACCTGAGGGAGGTTCCCCCAGTCCGTATTTTTCACTCACCCCAGTTGGCTTCTGCTTGTGCCAAGCGTACGTGTCCCGGGAACCCCGCTCGTAGCGGTAGGTGGGTGGGAAAGATATCTCCTCCTCACCTAAAGAGAGCAGAAAGCATGTGAAGTCCAAAGACCAAAGACAGCTCCAAAGACCCAGGCATCCTCCACACCCCAGGACCATCAGGGAACACTGCCAGGCCCTCACTCACTAAATCGAAGGAAGACCTTATGCTTCTCCCGCTCCAGGTTGAGCTGGTCCACCCTAAGCAGGGGCTCAAACTCTCTCCTACTAATGTAGTTCAGGATCTCCTGGGGTGCAGATACAAACACCAGAGGCTTGCCTCTCGAGAAGGGCCATAGAAACCCCCTCTCCCAATGCCCTCCTTTATAGCCACCCAGCAGGCCCTGCTGGCACCTGGATATCCATGTCTAAACGGTAGTTAAGGTCCCCAAACCAGAAGAGATGAGTGAACCGCAAAGAGATGTCAAAGGCACTGAGCTGCCGATCACCCAACGAGAGGAGACGCAGAATGTCCAGATAATTCTGGTTCCGCCTACAGTGGAGGAGCCAGGGCAGATCTCCAGAGTCAGGAAAGAGAGGCAGCATAAAGGTAGTAAGGCTTTGGGGTCATGGATGGGGCAGGGATGAGGATCCCTCCCTACAAATGGAGGAAGCAGGTGGGGACAAGGCCATAGTCAGGCATAAGCAAGGAGTCCTGAGAGAAGGGGGTCTCTGGGGATAGGAATGTAGGAAGTCAAGCCCTGGGATATGGGGAAAGGAACGGGTCTCAGGAGAATGGAGGGTAAGTAAGGAGACACAAAAATGGTGCCTCTCACCGAGTCGTCTTCTCATTCCCTGAGGTGAGATGGCAATTCACGAAGCCAAATGAGGTGCCATTGAACATGAAGGAAACGCCCACAGCTCCCTTGTTCCCTGCCAGGGCAAAAGAGAGGAAGGCCAAAGAAGGGTCACCTAAAGAGGGATTCCAGTGGTCCTCTATCCTCCAAGCAGCACAGTCAGCAATCTCCTTCCTCCAGAACTCACACACATATAGAACACTATATACACAGAGAACATGCATGCACATTCACACACACTTATACACACGCTCTTCCTCCCTCCCTCTCCCTCCCTCCTCTCTCTCCCTCTCCCCCCTCTCTCTCACACACATACACACACACACACACACACTTCTTCCCTAGTGACCTTTCTTGGGGCTGGAAGAGATTTAGATTGAGAACATTCAAAGTTCAAAGTGCCCCGTTTATGAGAAAACTGAACCACAAAAAGCAGGGGACTATGGAGAGGAGACAGGGACAAAGAAGCACTTTTCACCCCCAGGGGCCCACCTGCCCTGCTCACCCAGGGTGTTGGCAATACCAGTCTTCACACTGGATGTACTGACGTGGCTGATGCGGTTCTCATGTTCTGGCTTGACCAGCACAGCCACCTTGATGTTCCACAGTGACTGCATAGCAATCTATGGAGAGAGTGTGGGGTCATCCTTGCCCCAGGCCAAGGTCCCTGCCTACATCCCCTATGCCTATCAACTACACTGTCTTGTCAGTCATGGGTTAGGAAGGCTTGCTATCCCTTTCCTGTGACATGAATAACTCATGAAATTCAAGCACAGTCTCCCAAAGGAGACATCAGGGCTTAGAGGAGAAGCCATGAGAACAATACATCCCAGAGCTAGTCATGAAGTCAAGCAGAAAACACAAGGTCTGTGACAATGAGGAACGGGGCAGGCTGGAGAAATAGCTTAGAGCTTAAAAGCACTGGCTGCTCTTCCAGAGGTCCTGAGTTCAATTCCTAGCAACCACATGATGGCTCACAACCATCTATAATGAGATCTGGTGCCCTCTTCTGGCCTTCAGGCATACATGCAGGTAGAACACTGTATACGTAATAAATAAATCTTAAAAAAAAAAGGGGGGGGAGGGAGACCAGGCAAGATAACCCCCTCACCGGACGGTAATCCAGATCTGTAAGCTCCTTGAGGCCCCCACGCAGCAGATCCAGCCACTCTTTGTCACCCACTGAGTTCTCCTGAGTCCCAAAGACATAGATATCGTGGGGTATAGTCACTGTGACCTCATCCAGAGCTTTCCCCAGTCCCTTTGATGTGAACCAAGATGTCACGTTTTTTGGTGGTGGTACACTTCCTGAAGGTGGAGGGGAGGCAGCAGGAATCAGAGGTGTGGGTCATGCCCCTGTCCCAGGGCTAGCCTCCTCTCCCACCATAACTCCAGCCTGGGCCTGACCCATGTTCCAGGTGCCTATGAAGACAGAGATCATGTCGGGCTCATCTTGCTTGGAATGCTTGTTCTTCATGAGCTGGAGAAGCTGGCAGAAGGCTTCTCGCTTCTAGTGGGAGTTGGGGGAGAAGAGGGCACACAGTAGTCAGTGAGGGACAGTAGGCACCCAGCAATCCCACTCTTCCACAGGGATCCCCTGCTTCATGGCAGGCATCATGAACAAAGGGTAGGGTCTTCCCTGAGGTTCCCCACTGCACACTCAGTATGAAAGCACTAATAAGTGCTGTCTACCCTCAACACACTCCCTGCCAAGAACAACAGGGCCTGCGCCTCATATTCCAGTAGGAAATATCCCAAGGATACTCCAGTAGCCCCCCAATACTCTGGCACAGGCAGCAACTCACCCGAGCACTAACAAAGATGAAGTCCTTACGCTGGGTCCGATCTTTCTCCTTTTCAAACACGACACCCAGCTTGTTCTGCACACGCTGGGATTTAATGAGCTGCCGGACTAGTGTAAGAAAAGAGGAGTCACCCCAACCTGTGCTACCAGACCGAGGGCCTTGCCCTGCCCGCTGCTCCCAACTCTGGCCCTAGCTCACTTCGGTCATGTGTGAAGGTTGTCCAGTCCTCCTGGGAGTCACGCTGTCTCCTTAGCAGTACCAGCCTCCCACCCTCAACATCCACGCTCAGCGTGAACTTCTGGGACTTCCCAATCTTGGTCAGGTCGCCCAGTGTCACATCCAGCTTCACCTGTAAGCCAGGAGTGCAAAGGCTGCTGACGAGACCTTAGACAGTCAGGGCCCTCTTCCCCTCCAGCCAGCCACCTTTTACCCTATGAGGCCCCACCTTCCATGTACCTCAAAGGCCTGCACGGGGATGGTCTTGGCCTTTCGTGTGGAGGGCTGCAATGGAGCCGGAGGTGCTGTGGAGCTCATGTCCTGCAGGGCCTTGAGGGCCTAGAGAGAGCAGGGAAAATGTGAGGTAAAGGGACCTGCTGAGGGACGTGACAGGGAGGGGCGCCTCGGATGCTGGGATAAGTCACTGCAGGGCATGTGAGGGCAGGTCCGTCCACCTTCTTCTGGATGCCTGACAGGAAGTCCTTTAGCACAGATAGCTTCAGCACGAGGCTCTCCAGCTCTTGCTCGCCAGTCTGTGGTAAGCTCTGCCAGGGAGAAATAAGGGTGGTAACACAGGGTTCCTAAGCAGAAGCCCCACACCACACACAGCTCCAAGGTATGTCCCATCTCCTGGAGACCTCCCTACAATCCCACCTGCTGCTGCAAAAGGCGGGTCACCATGGGCGAGCTCTGCTGGTCAAACACTTTCGACAGGATCTCCAGGCCTGACAGGACCTTATCCACCTCACTAGGGGAGACAGTGGGTTCGGTTGGCACGGAGTGTGGCACTGCCACCTTCAGCATATAGGAACAGGGTACAGTGGAGGAAGTCAGGACACAGTGGGTGGCTTACTGTCCAAGGTCTGATACCTGACCGTGGCCCACGAGCTGAGCCATCTCTAGTACCTGTGTAGCCTTCGGCACGAGGTGACAAGGGTTCGGGTGAGATGGGGCAAGTTGCTGGCTCCTCCTCGTACAGCCTCCAGGTCTAGCCCGTAGCTGCCCTTCAGATACTCATGTGACACAGTGCTGAGTCCATTAGGAGTGCTTCCAGGAGAGACGAAGTATCAGGGGAGGTCCTGCTGACTGTCAAAGCACTCTCCTCTACCCAGGACCCCAGTATATCAAGTACTAGCCGCAAGTAGAGTAGAAATATGCCAGGGTATCGCTCCCTGGGACTGACTGGGGATGGGGTCCCTAGGAGGGGTGAGCTTTGATGATCAGTCAGCTGGGGAAACAATTCTCAGAGAAGGAACTTCCTGTTCAGTATAGAGAAGGCTGGGAGGTTCTCACCTCTCAGCTGCTGGAGTTGTGGAAGTCTCCGGGGCTGTCAAGGGGCTGCTGGGCCCCACAGGGGCAGAAGTACTGGTAGAGCCAGAGCGCGGGGGTAGTGGGGGCTTCTCATCCTCCACATCTGTGGATAGGGAAGAGTGGGACAGCAGTTTGAACTCATTGTTATGTGACAGGGATACACATGCCACAGCCATCAGAGACTTCCCAGCAAGGAGGGTAGGGGTGGGCATCACAGTTAGGAGAGAATGGAACTTCAAGGCAGGTAGGCCTGGGAAGAGGGGATGGGAAGAAGAAACAAGGAGGCAAGGAACTGGCAAGGAAGGGATTTTCTTTCCCTCTTTGCATATGCATATATTATGCATGCATGTATGTATATGTGTTATGCACGTATGAATACATTAGCATTGGTGGATGTGCGTGTCTCTAGGCTCGAGACTGATAACTCGCTTCCTCCATCACACTTTTCCTTATTTATATATCGAGAGATTCTCTACTCAAGGCCAATACACCTACCCAGCTTTTAGGTGGGTTCTGAGGATCTGACCTCCAACTCTGGCCCTGGCATTTAAGGCAAGCAGGTGTTCTACCCACTGAGCCATCATCTTCCCAGCCCAAGGAAGGGATTTTCTTCATGCTGTAGGATGAGCAATACCTGAGGCATCTCGGTCATCTGGTGGGTCTGGCTCTCTCTCCCCCTCTACAGGCAGCAGCAGAGCACAAACAAGACCCTGGTTGGGCTGGGCGTAGAGGCCTATAAGCTCACCCAGGGTCTGGAAGCGGCGCACAGGAACACCCTGTGAGGTCTGAACCAACAAGGATGGGAGAGTCAGCCAGCAAGCCGCCAAGCCTGAGGCTAAACCAAAATTAGAGGTCACAGGTCTGAGCTCCTACCTGCACAGCCAGGAGATCCTCTCCGTCTGGCAGAATGCGGTATGTGTGCACGTGCTTTTGATACCTGGTGGCAAAGAGGGGACCAGTATCTGTCACCCCTAGGCCAGAGTCTGTCTACCAACTTTCTTCTTCCTACTTATTCCCACTACCAGGCTTAGCCACAGGCCCCTCATCTTGGATTTTCTAAAACCACTTGTCCAGGCTGCAGAGGGTTAATGATGGGGCCAGTCAACTTCCACCCTCTTAGTATTGCCAACAAGAACAGAAATAACCAGGCCCCCCTCCCAAGTCCCAGACTTAAAGAGACTCTACACCCACCACAGGGCCTCGGAAGCAACAGGCAGCTCTTTTGTGGCCTCTACAGCTGTCTAAACAGCCCCTCTGGGCTGTGGTACCAGTCTGGGCCCCCCGCCAGAGTAAAAGTCCTCAGAAGCCTGGTTAGCTCCTATTTGCATGCATGGGCAATGTGCTAACACACGCCTGAGACTCTGTCTATGTTTATGTTAGTGTCTCACTCCATTGGAGTTGGGTGTGTCAGGGGCATTTTTACAGAGGATTGTGGGGGGCTTTGCTTTCTCTCCTCAAGCATCAGGGAACTGGAATGACCCAAAGGGGATCCCTATGGGAGACTCAGCCTCTAGGAACCCCAAGCCAAGAGGGGTGCTGACAGATGGCAGCAGCAGCTGAGCAGGTGACAGCTGAGCCAGACACATACTAAGTGGGGGATGGAAGGCTCCCTTGGCCTCCACACCTCAAACAGGCACTGTGGTCTCTGTCTATGCTGGGCAGAAGTGGGTGTTGGCTTCAGAGAGGACCAAACACCACAAGGTCATTTTCTCCCTAAAGTTAGCCTTACCTTACTCAGGGTACATTACTTTGTGGTATCTGGATCTGTATTTATGACAACAAGAACATCCCAGTAACCAAACCTTGGCTGTGTTATGTATTCCACCTAGCTCATTTCATATTCACACTGTATAGCAGATACATTAATATTTCCATTCTCCAAATGAGAAAGCTGGGGTTCAGGAAGGAAAAGATATTTTGCCCAAGGTCACAGAAGAAATAAAAGGTAGGCCTGGCTGATATCTAATACTAGAGCAGAAGCCAGTTTGTCTGTCAGGGCAGGGGTGTGTCTTGAATGTTCTTTGTGTACATGTGATGTGTATATAACATGTGATGTGTATATAAGTAAGCATGTGTTTGGGAAACCTAAGAAACCACTCACTTCTGATCCCTTCTGCCAGGCTCCTGAGAGCTGAAACCTGCCTCTTTATAAACACTGACACACACACACACAC
>NW_022196904.1:90783286-90800013 GCF_008632895.1 Mastomys coucha
CACACACACCCTATCCTTCTGACAATGGAACCAGGATCTCTCTTCAATGGGACAATAGTTCCTTACCCAGAGAAGGCCTCAGCTGTCCCCCTCCCACTCAGACAGCTGATCCAGCACCTGCCCCCATCCCCTCCCTAATTAAGGGGTCTGTTTAGAGGTAGCTAGGAGGCAGGAGTCTTGGGATTTTCATGGACATAAGATGCCTGGCTTTAGTCTCTCCACACTAGGTGGGCCTCGGACTTGTTGCAGAAGCTGAGGTTCACAGGACCCCTCACTCAGCAGGTCAACTGTCTAGGCCAGAGTTCTCAGTGTCTGCACTACTAGCCTTTGGAACCCCCAAATCCTTTGTCTTAGGTACCGTCAAATATGTAGCAATATCGTTGACTCCTATCCACCAAACGCCCACAGCCCCATCCCAAGAGTGACAATCAAAATTGTTCCCTGTAGGCTGGGCCAGTGCGTTCCCAAAGATGTCAGAAGAAAAGAAGGGGAAAGATGGGACAGGAAATGTATCGTCTTAAGAGTGTTTTCACTAAACCTAAACACAAGCCCCTGATGCTTCCGAAAGGGGCCCACTCCGTGTGGAATTGTGGGGCAGGGAGTAGAGGTCAGAAAGAACACTAGAAAACAGAAAGTGCCCCACTACCACACACAGCTGCCAGGGACAGTCACAGGACCAGGCCCACTCAGAAGACTGCCAAGTCTAGCTTTAGGCTCAGCACTCATCCATGGCCAGATAACCAGAGCTCAATCCAGAGCCAAGACAGACTCACTCATTGATTCATGAAATGAAGGTTCAGTCCCACACAGCTTCACCCCGTTGCCTCCCCCAAGTCTTCTTTCCAACACACATTATTCCACCCCACCCTACAATCATATATAGCCGCAGAATTGCCCAGGCATCCAAACACTGCCCTCTCTGCCCCCTACTGCCTACCACTCGGTGCTTTAAAACGAACTGCACTCATGTGAAGCGTGCATCCTTGCCCCTGTGCATCTGGGACACTATAAACAGATCTGCCACCATTTCTTCCCATCACACCCACCCTGGGCTTCAAAACTCTGGCCTCAGGCCTCAGAAAGTGCTCCAGACACAGCAGGAAGTGCTCCCCTGTATCCTTCCTCCACTCAGAGATAAAGTCAAGTTCTCCACTCGGGATGAAGACCGGGCTGCAGCCCCACAGCTACAGTCACCCCACTACCACGATTGCCACCACAGCCAAGGAACACTCGGCGTGTGCCCGCCCTACTCACAGGACGCAGAGTGCGAAGGCCCCCGCCACGCTCTCGCTGTCTCGCACCAGGAAGCTGCCATCGCGGCCGGCCCGAGCCAGCAGCTCCTCCGCAGCAGCGCGGCTCAGGTCACGGTGATACCAGGCAGGGGCCGGGCTGCCTAGCGCGCCCCCGGTACTCGGTGCCCCACACACTGAAGCCATGGCCCGCGCAGGGCTCAGCGCCGCCGATGCCTGCCGCTCCGCGCCATCCGCCCGGGGAAGCCTGGAGTCGAGGCTGGGCCCGGGCCCGGGCCCGGGTTCCGGGCCTTAGGATCCACCAGCCCGAGAGAGCCCAGTATCTGGGCTCCACGCTTGACCGCGCCGACTGCCTAGATCTCCGCGCAGCCGCCGCCGCCGCCAGCAGCGCCGGCCTCAACTTGAAGAGAAAGAAAAGTTTGTTCAGAGGCGGCGGGGGAGGGGCGGGAACGGAGCTAGGAGCTGGCCGGTCCCCTCCCCCTCCACTCGGCCCAGAGCCCGGACCGCCCCTGCCCCAGCCTCTCGGCAAGGACGATGAAGCTCCGACAGCCCTCCAGGACCCGCACCTCCCAAGTCCCACAATTGTCTTGTCCCCCAACCTCAAGAAAAGCCAGTTCCCCCTGTACCCGCGCCCGGACAACTTGTGAGTCCAAGTTCTCGCTGGTGAATTCAACCCTTCCAAAGATTCGCAATAAGATGACCCCCAATCCCTATGCAAGTCTGATTCTACTACACATCTCTTCTACTCGGCGCCCCCACAGCCTTGCGTGATCGAGTTCGCAAAGCAAGGCTTCGAGTTAGACATCTCAATTACTATACTCTCATCATCCAAGAGAACAAGTTCTCCTAACTCCTGTAAGATCAGAGCCCCTTCAGACCTAACCCCCCCCCCCCAAAACGATCCCAGGCACATCCCACAAGATCCCTTCCAAAGAGATCCGATACCCCACCCGACACATACGCGCGCGCACGAGGTCCAGTATCTTCAAGCCTTTCACGCACCGGTCCCTGCAAGGCCTCCAGCTTGGCAGAACCCTTCCCCCATCTTAGCCAAGTTGCCTGGCACCACGCCCCACACCCGCAGGCCCAGGTTTTGCAGTCCCAGACCAGGAGGACCCCCCTAGACTACCTAGAACAAAAAGTTCCCTCAAGTCTCAGCGCCTCAGCTACCGAACGCAGGCCCCACCTCTGGGACGACTCGGGTGACTCCTAGCCCGGGGAAGCCTCCCTGGACTCCCCGCGGCCACTTAAGATGGCCATCCGCCGCCACCGAGCACCCCGCGCCTTCCGCCCTGCCTGCGCCCCGCCCCCCGGAGACCGGGCTGCCCCGCGCCCCGCCTCGTCCGCCCGCGTCCGGGTCTCCGCCGCACGCCCGCAGAGTGACCTCGGGACAGTCTTGGCTCTTCTGTGCGCCTGAGCTTCTCGCTCCCGATAACTGGGGTAACGTTACGAGGGCGGGCTCATTGGGGCTCTGCCTGTAAAGCTCAGGGCCTGGCATGCAGCGTGCGCTCCGGGACGGCGGCTATTTTTATTATTAATTAAGGAGTAACGAAGGTGACAGCTGTGTAAACTGTAAAGCGCGACTGGGGACTGAACGGGTATTATTAGCACCGCCCCCGCTCCGGCTACTCCCTCCAAATCAACAAACTTGCGCTTCGGTGGGCCAGGTGCGAGCAGGGAGCTCCCAAGACACAGGATGCTAAGACCTCCCATCCACCTACCCCTGGGGCGGAAAAAGGGACCCGGCGGGAGGAGATGGGGCGGAACCCAAACAGGGCTTTGGCCCGCCCCATTTCCCCCCTAAAAAAAGACCTGGATGGTGGTGGCGTCTCCAAGGATTTCTCTTCCTGCCCCGCCCCTCTGCCCCCTGGCTCCTTAAAGGCGCAGGCCTCCAGCCGCTTGCCTACAACCACCAAATACTAGAGTCTGTAAGAAACATCCCTTTAACCTGGGAGAGAACTTTCGCTTTGGTAAATTGAACCTGTTGACCGAGCCTGGGGTCAGCCCAGGGGAGTTTTCCTCTGTTTGGAGGATAAGCCAATTTGCATTGGCTTAACCCAACTAGAACAAAGCCTGGGACGTGCTGTGTCTGTAGGGACCTTCCAGATCTGATAAATACAAAAAAGAGATCCTCCACCCACCTACCTGTTTCTCCTAGTCCTGCTAGAGCTTCAATAAAATAACGACCTCCAGTCTGTACCCAGCTTCTCCCGCCGGGAATGGAGGACACTCACCCCAGATCCCGGGGGTGTGCAGTGGAGTCTTACTTGCTCACGCCTGTATTCCCGACCCTCAGGAGGCAGGAGCAAGTGGAACTCTACCTAGTTGTAAGCCAGCTTTTCTGGTCTAGAGTTCCGGACTGTCCAAGGCTACATAAGAGATCTGGCCTCAAAGAAAGAAAGGACAACAAGTTGGAGAAAAGCTGTCACGACCCTCCAAAATATGTGCAGTTTCCTGAGAGGACGGAGATGCTAAAGAATGTGTGATTGGGGCGGGATGGCTTATAACAGGTAAAAGTGCTTTTGCCAAGTCTGAAGACTTTGAGTTGAATCCCAGGGACCCACATGGTGGGAGGAGAGAGTTCCTGCATGTTGTCCTCTGACTTCCACACCTGTGTCAAGTCATCCATGCAGCCCACACACACCCATGCACACACTCAGAATAAACCCAAATACAGTTTAGCGGAAGGACAGAGGATGCTTCTGCCTCTGGGAAGCCGCTAATGGTTTCTAACCTTCGGCCTCATCAGTAGGATACAGCGCTGGGCGAAATGCAAGCTTTTGTTTCTTCTGTATCCTCCAGATTGTCTTCCTGATGGACTATCCTCATCCAAGGGACTCAAGCCCAGTCAATCTATATCATGGTGGGCAGTGTGAATTTTTACCTCTTTCTCCAGAATCTTTGCTGTATTCCCATTTCCATTTTCCTCTTTGTAAGCTGAGAACAGAGCTAACCAGACACATGATGAGAACAGAGGATGTGGGTTTTTTTTTATTATTTTATTTTATTTATTTATTTAATGTATATGAGTACACTGTAGCTATCCTCAGACACACCAGAAGAAGACATCAGATTCCATCACAGATGGTTGTGAACCACCATGTGGTTGCTGAGAATTGAACTCAGGACCTCTGGAAGAGCAGTCAGTGCTGTTAACTGCTGAGCCATCTCTCCAGCCCCCAGAGATTTTTTTCCCCCGTTGGAGACTGTGTCTTACATCCCATCTTACACTCAAACTCTCCAGGTAACCAAAGATGACACTGAATTCTACTCCTCCTGCCTCCTTCTCCTTAGTGCTGGGATTACAGGCCTGTGCCACCACTTAGGGCTTCTTGAATGCTAGATAAGCACTCTTCCAACTGAGTTAGTCTCAGCCCATGATGGGATAATGTTTGAGAATGATATAAATAAAAAATCCTGGATCATCCTGTTATTTGAGACCCCAGAAGCAGCTAGATTCTTCCAGACTACTGAAGCATAGACACTTGGTCCATCCACCTACTAGGATGAGGGAACTTATAACGAACATTTCTATAGTGACGGTGGGGATTCAAACACTGTTTGCTCTGACTGCAAAGGATCTGTCCCCACCCACTCACAAACTCACGGGGGCGATAATTCATTAGGCCCAGATGTTTCACAGATTTATTGAAAATGACTGTTGTAGAAACCCCAACCCCCAACATGGATCAGGAACTGGATGGCAGAGGAGAGGCGTGGAAGCCAGCTCAAGACTTCCTTATTCTTTGAAGAGTTGAACCGTGACCGAGGGTAGATAGAGGAGAAATCTAGAGAAAAGACTGGCCTCAGCCAGGGAGCCATAATGACAGCACTGGGGCCAGGCTGGGGGCACAAGAAGAACTACTGCATGGGACACAGTCCCAGATGTCATAAAGGAAGCATAGAACTTCACCACTTCCTCATTGGGATTGCCCAGGGTTGAGTCAAACCACAACTGGATGCCTCGGCCACTCCCTCTGCTGTAGTTGCTAACCTTGTAGGAGTGACTCCAGAGACCCTCACAAAGGCTGGCTGGTGTCAGGAAGTAGTACTGAAATGTACGGCAGGGTGCTGTGTTTGGGCACTTGTTAATGCCTGCAGGCAGAATCAAAATGGGCACAGACATTTAAGCCTAGGGTCAAAACTCACCTCTGGTCACCCCAGAAATCTTTAATCTCCCCCTTTCCAAACCCTACCTTCATCTCGCTACCCTGAGGTCCAGTCCCAGCCTTTATTCCAGTTTCTCTTGCAGGTAAAGGAGGTCCGACAGGCTTCCCACCACTCCTGACAGTCCTCTTTGCATAAGGGCACATCCAGGAAACGTTCTTTTTTTTTTTTTTGGGTTTTTCAAGACAGGGTTTCTCTGTGTAGCCCTGGCTGTCCTGGAACTCACTTTGTAGACCAGGCTGGCCTCGAACTCGGAGATCCACCTGCCTCTGCCTCCCAAGTGCTGGGATTAAAGGCGTGCGCCACCACCGCCCGGCTCAGGAAACGTTCTTTACGCCAGCTCTGATCCACCTAGATAAAGGAAATGTTGGCAGCTAGAGCTGTAAAGAGACTGAGCCCAAGGTTACCCCTTCTGAAGTGTGTGAGGGAAGCACCCATACCTGCTGGATCCAAAGTCCAAGGTTGGAGGAGCACTCATACAGGCAGGGTGTCCTGGATGGAGTGATGCTTGTAGGCAGGCTTCATCTTGCTTCAGTGATCCCAGTTGAAGTTGTACAGATAGGAGTTGTCCTTGTGTATCTTCTGGCTGATGTTGACTGAACAACAGACATTTCTCTTCCATGGACTACACTAGTTGGGAAAGACACAGGGCTGAGTCCCTCTACCCTACTCTGTCCTGTTGCCTTCCAGCCTTGCTTCACCTGGTCCTCACTTCTTCCCTGCCTCAGACAGACTTCTCTGAACACTTACCACAAAGGCTCCTCTATCCTAGACCCCCAGGTGTCCCATCTCTAGAGAGATATAATCATCACAGTATAAGAAAGAAGCTAGAGGAGCCTTGTCTTTGGGATAATAGCTCATTTATGAAGCATCTCACACTTTATAAAAACTCTTTTCAGCTGGGCATGTTAGCAACATGCCTTGTAATCCCAGAATTCAGGAGGCTGAAGATGGAGAAAGATCATGAATTCAAGACCAGCCTAGACAACATAGATAAGACTCTATCTCAAAAACAAGTGAAACATACCCCACCATGGTAGCACATGCACAAAACCAGCACTGGGGAAAAAGTAGAGGCAAGAGAAACAGGAGGTCACTCTCAGTCACATCCTGAATTCAAAGCCAGCTTGGGCTATATAAGACTCTATCTCAAAAAAAAAAAAAAAGAAAAGAAAAGAAAAGAAAAGAAAGAAAGGGCTGGTGAGATGGCTCAGTGGGTAAGAGCACCCACTGCTCTGCTGAAGGTTGAGAGTTCAAATCCCGGTAACCACATGGTGGCTCACAATCACCCGTAATGAAATCTGACTCCCTCTTCTAGTGGTCTGAAGACAGCTATAGTGTACTCAATTATAATAAATAAATCTTTTAAAAAAAGAACAAAGAAATAAACTTTTATTTTCAAAACATTTCCAAAATGGGGCAACCACATGGTGGCTCACAACCATCTATATAATAAGATCCAATGCCCTTTCTGGTGTGTCTGAAGAGAGCTACAATGTACTCATATACATCAATTGAATAAATAAATCTTTTTTTTTTTTTTTTTTTTTTTTTTTTTTTTTTTGGTTTTTCGAGACAGGGTTTCTCTGTATAGCCTTGGCTGTCCTGGAACTCACTCTGTAGAACATGCTGGCCTCGAACTCAGAAATCCGCCCGCTTCTGCTGACTCCCTGTAGTTCAACACCAGCCTGATAGCCTGGCTACTGGGGGTTCCAATCTTTTCATTTGTTCATTTATTATTTTATTTTATTTTATTTTATTGAGACAGGGCTTCTCTGTGTAGCCCTGGCTATCTGTCCTGGAACTCACTCTGTATACCAAGCTGGCCTCAAACTTAGAAATCCACCTGCCTCTGCTTTATGAGTGCTAGGATAAAAGGTGTACACCACCACTGGCTTCATTGTTCACAAACAAAACAACAACAACAACAACCAAAAAAAAAAAAAAACAACAACCAGGCCAACAAGATGGCTCAGTGAGTGAAGAATGAGACTGGCCATCAAGCCTGATGACCTGAGTTCAATACCCAGGACCTGCATGGTAGAAAAAACTGACTCCTGAAAGTTGTCCTCTGACCTCCACAAATGTGCTATATGACACATATGCATGCTCACATGATTAAGCATGTGTATGTCACACATATACAGATAGATAAATACATGTAATAAAGGTCAAATGTCATATTCTGTGTTCTTATTTTTATTTTTTTACTATTTTAAAAAATATATGTATGTGCCTACCTATATGTACATACAAACCAGAAGAGGGTATCACCTCTTCTAGACCTGGAGTTATAGGTAATTATGAGCTGCCGTGTGCATACTGGGAACTGAACTCAGGTCTTCTGCAACAGCAGTACATGCTCTTAACTGCTAAGCCATCTATGTTCAATACTATATATCAATATATATATGATATGGGATAGATATAGCAATCAGTAATAAAATGAACTGTTATACAATGAAATAAATAATTACAAATAGATTTTGTTTTGTTTTGTTGCTTGCTTGTTTTTGAGGCAAGATCTCACTCTGTACCCCTGGCTGGTCTGGAACTCAATTTGTAGACTGGGCTGGCTTTGAGCACAGAGATCTTGCCCCTGCTTCCTGAGTGTTGGATTTGAAGGTATGTGCCACCTCATCTGGCCAAGTTTTGGTTTTTGACCTTTGATTTTTTTTCCAGAACATAAAAGAGGATCTAAACATATTTGTCACAAAAAGGCTACATTGAGCTTCTGTCTGTTGGCATAAATGCTTTATAGACTGTATGAACTGCAGTCCTCACTCTGGTTATTTGTAGAGGTTATTTCTGCATTTGGCACTCTGAGGAATTGAGAGTACAAACCACCTCTTCGGTGGTCTTTCACCCTCAGGTTTCTAAAGGATCTGTCCATAATCCTACCTGAACCCTACCATAAAAGCTAGTCATGTTGGAGGCTGGAGAGATGGCTTAGTGGTTAAAAGCACTGGCTACTCCTGGGTTCAATTCCCAGCACCCACATGACAGCTCACAACTGTCTGTAACTCCAGTTTTAGAGGATCCAACACATATGTAGGCAAAACACCAATGCTTGCAAAAAAAAAAAAAAAAAAGTAGGTCCTGTCTAACCTCTGAGAGTGAGTCCCTGTGCTTCCATAGGCCCTTATTTGAGAGCTAGAGCGATTATCATCACATGGCCTCATGTGGCCTCTAATTAGAGGCTTCTAATGACCAACTGCTTCATTGCCATCATTGTGTCCTCTTCTGGAGAAAGCCCTCAGAAAATCACCTCACTACTTTCCACCAAGTCATCTCTGACAACAAGAGCTCAGGGTGCGGGGGTGTGTGGCTGCTCACCACACCCACCCTGCCTTCTATCACCCTCCCATCAGAACCACACTCCAGCAGAACCTGGTCATGCAGCTTGTCCTTGGGGCCCAGCTTTGTCTTATGGTGCTTGGCATCCATGCAAATGTCGAACAGGTCTGTTCTGTCCCGGGCACTTCATGTTGTGACCATGTAGACCAAAAGCAAGAGTGGTGTCTGTTTCCAGGCCATGTCTTTCTATCTGTGCAGAGGGAGCTAAAGTTAGACTAGACTAGAGGGGGTGTTTCATTTATTCCCTGACTCAGACTCTCTCTCCCTATAGTGAAAGGCTCTCTGTCCCTGCTCCTTCAGCATTCAGGTCCTGAGGCTCCCTGAAGCTGGAATAGAGGTCAGCAAGAAGGCTCTCTTACCCCCATGGTCCCATGGCATGGGAGGTTTATAAAAGGAACAGAGCTTCCCAAGCTAGAGGAGATGGGAAGGATGCTCCATGCTCTCATCTTCTTTGCAGACCTTATGGCATGCAGTTAAATAGTTCAGGTCCCTGCCGCTTGCTACTTTGAAAAGGGCCGGGGTCACACAAATCCTTCATCCTGTCACAGGAGGTTCTCGGCACTCCACTCTGTATCAGCTGGGTCATCGTGTCAGCCTAGAAATCCTGTTAGCCCTGAGGGAGGTGATGACCCAGCCCTGCTGAGTTCTCCAGACTGGCAGGAGGATCAAGTGACATAGGCCGCAGGATGGTGTGGTGAGAGGGTACACAAGAAAGAGTGCTGCTTTGGAAAGCTTTGCTTCCTCAGTCTTTTCTTTCCCTGTTCTCCAAAAGCCCTTCTGCCCTGCACCCCATCCTGACACCCGCATCTGCAGCAAAAGCACCAGACCCAACCTAACCTCTCAGAAGGAAACACATACTAAACAAACTCAGCTGCGATTAGTGATACATGCCTGCAATCACAGTACATGGAGGAGCAGGGAGGGGGAAGGGTTGTGGGGTTTAGGTCAATCTGTGATACATAGTGAGAATTTGTCATGTCCCTACCCCCAAAAAATAATGACCTAACGGACTGAAGGACAGTATAAAAATCTCTTGGAACTAGCATGTTATGAGTTAACATGAATTAGCATGTTATGAATTAACATGAATTAGCATGTTAAGACACTTGCCACCAAATCTAATGACCTGAGTTCAATCCCTGGAACCCATGTGGTAGCAGTAAAGAGCTGAATCCCCACATACACTTATACATACCTACCTACCTACCTACCTACCTACATACATACATACATACATACATACACAAACACAACCAATCAGTTATTCATTCAATAATATAATGTGGGAAGTTTTTAAAGGTTTGGATTTTGACTGAGAGATATATTCCTTCTTAGCACAAACCTGCCAAGTCCCCCATATGTCCTTGTCATCCTCTCTCCACTTGGAAGATCTTACCTGAATGTCCTTAGGTTCTAGGCGTGCATATAGGGGTATCCGAGTTGGCCTCTCCCTAGATCAGACCCTGGGCAGTTCCCACAGTCTCTGTCCACAGCCAGCATAGAAGCTTTGATAAGCACAGAATAAAGTATCCCCATTCAGCACTTGTGTTTTTCCTTCTCTGGTTAACTCTACCTTGTTCCAGACTCCCATTAGTCATTCAGTCTAGTCTTTGCTGTTCTCATTAATATCTTCACTTTAATTTTTTTATTTTTACTTATATGCATGTGCCATGTGTATACAGATGTCCATGATGGTCAGAGAGGGCATGGGATCCACCAGAGCTGGAGTTACAGGTGATTGTGAGCCACGCTAACTGAGTGCTAGGGACCAAACTCTAGCCCTGTGGGAAAGTAGGAAGTGCTCATAGCTGCTGAAGCACCATCCCTCCAGCCTCTTTCCTCTTGTTGAGTTGCTCACTCCAGGATTCACACACTCCACAACCACTGGCCTCTGGACAACTGCCCATCCTAAGGGAATCTGAAGTGTACTCAGGGTGGTTCCTGGGACAAGGCTAGCTTGACAGAGGTAAGTATATGCTGGCTGAGAAGAAGCCAGGCTGTAAGGCCATGCCAATAGGGCCCTGTGAGAGATCCACCTCTTTAAAAGCACTCAGGAGTCACTAGACCTTACCAAATTGTAATTGGCTTCCCAGAACCTTTTTGAGAAATATACATGTAAAAGCCTGGTGCATCCTGCATAGGCTTACATGACTTCTGTCAACTGATGTTGAGAGTGGACATGGATAGAAGTTGACAGATTTTTCTCTGGGATACAGAAAAAACTTAAATTGTCTTTAGTGATAATAACAATATCTTAACCATTTACATCATCATCATCATTATTATTATTATTTGAGGTTTTCAAGATATGGTTTCTCTATGTAACTCTGGCTATCCTGGAACTCACTCTGTAGACCAGGCTGGCCTTGAACTCAGAGATCCACCCACCTCCACCTCCCAAGTGCTGGGATTAAAGATATGTGCCGCCACTACTTGCTATTTATTTTTATTTTACTTCTATGAGTACTTTATCTAAATGTGTGTGTCTTAGTAAGGATTTCTATTGCTGTGAAGAGACACTGTGACCATGGCAACTCTTATAAGGAAACACTGGGGCTGGCTTACAGTTTCACAGGTTCAGTCCATTATCATCATGGTGAGAAACATGGCAGCATGAAGGCAGACATGGTAAAGGAAAAGGAGCTGAGGGCTGGCAAGATGGCTCAGCGGGTAAGAGCACTGACTGCTCTTCCGAAGGTCCTGAGTTCAGATCCCAGCAACCACATGGTGGCTCACAACCACCCATAATGAGATCGGAAGCCCTCTTCTGGTGTGCCTAAAGACAGATGCAGAAAATTGGGCCGGAGTGAGCGGGGCCAGCAGAGGTCCTGAGATCAACAGCAGCCACACACATGATGGAACACAGTCATCTGTACAGCTACAGTGTACTCATACACGTAAAAATGAAATAAAATAAATCTTTTAAAAAAAGAAAAAGAAAAGGAGCTGAGAGTTCTATGTGACTTTTTTTAATTACTTATTTTTATATATAAAATATGTCTATTATTATGTGTGCACAAATATGTGTGCATGTGCTCTGTCTGCATGTACACCTGCATGCCAGGAGAGGGCACTAATCACATTATAGATGACTGTGAGCCACCATGTGGTTCCTGAGAATTGAACTCAGCACCTCTAAAGGAACAGCCAGTCCTGGTAACTGGTGAGGCATCTCTCTGACCCTGAGTTCTACATCTTGATCCACAGATAGCAAGAAAAAAAAGCGACTTGACCTTCTTTTCTTTTCTTTCTTTCTTCTTTTTTGGTTTTTCGACACAGGGTTTCTCTGTATAGCTCTGGCTGTCCTGGAACTCACTCTGTAGACCAGACTGGCCTCGAACTCAGAAATCCGACTGCCTCTGCCTCCCAAGTGCTGGGATTAAGGGTGTGTGCCACCACCACCCAGCTGTGTTTGCATCTCTTGATTGCATCCAGATGTCACCTGGAGTGACTGACCCAGAGTGCATTCAATGCTGTTTGCACAAAGACAGAACTGCTCACTGACTAGTTTTTCAGTGTATCTTTGCCATGGAGCAATGTATGGCTGTCATTAGTGAATAATATCCCTCAGCTTGGAGAACTGGATATTGGGGGATGAGGGAAAGTGAGAGAACAAAAATGACTCAGGCTTCCAGCTGACACATCCTTACAACCTGGATGAAATCAGATGTTTGTAGGTGTGTATTTGTGTGTGTGTGTGTGTGTGTGACCACTTAGATCCCCAGGAGTTGGAGTTACAAGTGTTTGTGTACAGTCTAATATAGGTATGCTAACAATCAAACTTGGATCCTTTGGAAGAGCAATATATATACTCTTGGGTTTCTTGTTTGTTTGTTTTCTCAAGACAGAGTTTCTCTGTCCTGGAATTTACCCTATAGCCCAGGATAGCCAGAGATTCACCTGCCTGTTCATCCTGAGTGCTGAGACCAAGGTGTGTACCATCACAAGTGGCTGCAATACACGCTCTTAATCACTTAGTGATCCATGCACACACACACACACACACACACATACACACACAGGTATGGAAGATTGAATCTGTGGTCTCACTACTGAACTCTATCCATAGCCCTCCTTTTAGTGTTCATTTTGAGACAAGAGTTTCACTGAGTTTCCCATGCTGGTCTTGAACTCTCTTTGTAGCCCAGACTGGTCTTGGACTTATGCTCCCCTGCTTCAGCTTCCTGAGGAGCTGGGATTATAGGTGTGCACACTCCAGGTCTAGCTCTAGAGTCTCTGTTCTGTGGGATGAAAAAGATAGGGTGATTGGGCTCCAAGGCAACCTGAATGGCCACAAAGGATGAATATGGTTGTGAAGAGTTATGAAGGCGCTAGAAGGATGGTGTGTGCTTAAGATCACCTGCTGCTCTGCAGAGGGCTCTGTTGGATTCCTAGAGACCTCTTGTCAATTCACAGCAGTCTTTCACTCCAGCTCCAGGGTATCCTATACCCTCTTCTGGTCTCCGAGGACACTGCAGGTCTGTAGTACACATACATGTTGTAGTGTTTTGAATAGGAATGGTCAGTCCCCTTAGGCTCATGTGTTTTAACACTTGGCCCATAGGGAGTGGCACTACAGGAGGTGTGGCCTTGTTAGAGGAAGTGTGCTCCTATGGGGGTGGGCTTTGAGGTCTCAGAAGGTCAAGTCATAGAAGCTGGGGAGAGTGCTCAACAGTTAAGAGCACTAACTGTGGTAGCTCGCCGAAGTGAGCAAGCTGGGCCAGCAGAGGTCCTGAGTTCAATTCCCAGCAGCCACATGATGGCTCACAGCCATCTGTACAGCTACAGTGTACTCATAAATAAATCTTAAAAGAAATCCTAAAAATAAAAAAAAGACTAGCCTTGTGAATGATGACTAATTTTATTTATTTTTTTTTAATTTTCTTTATTTGAGATCTCACTATATTGCCCAGACTGGTTTTTAATTCCCAAGTCCAACCAATCAAGAAAGGACTTCCCGCACAGGCCATGGCACCTAGAATGAATGGGACTTTTAAAGGGAACAGCAGGTGGGGTGAGGAGTACGAATTGTCCATAGACAATTGGGAGACTCCAAACCCATTCTGCTCCCTCTAGTGGCTACCAGATTGTTATCACAGCAATGGCACTAAGACTTGCTTTTTGAAAGGGTCTACTGTGGAGTTGAGCTTCTAAAACACAAACAAGAAACAAGTAAAACTGCCACACAGTTCACTGTTCCTACTGAGATTTGCCTATATTTCTTTCTTTCTTTTTTATTCAAGATTTGAAATTTTTTGTGTAGATGTGTGTGTGTATATAGCACAAATTCCTGGTACCAATTTCTCTCTCAGTTGCTTTCTATAGTTATGATAAAAATCATGACCAAAAGCAACTTGGTGAGGAAAGGGTTTATTTCATTTTACAAAGTCCATTTGTCATCATAAAGTGAAGTAAGGGTAGGAACTAAAGTCAAGAATTCAATCTTTTTTTTGTTTGTTTTTGTTTTTTGTTTTTCGAGACAGGGTTTGTCCTGGAACTCACTCTGTAGACCAGGCTGGCCTTGAACTCAGAAATCTCCCTGCCTTTACCTCCCAAGTGATGGGATTAAAGGCATGCACCACCACTGCCGGGCCTTCAGTTGGCTTTCTTAAACAGCCCAGGACTACCAACCCAAGGGCGTGTATGTATGTGTACCACATGCATACCTCATGCCCTCAGAGGTAAGAAAAGGGCATTAGATTTCCTGGAACTGGAATTATAGATGTTTATGAGCCACCATGTGGGTCCTGGGAACTAAACCAGGTCCTCTGCAAGAGCAGCCAGTTGTTCTTAATCACTATTGTAGATGAGCCAGAGATAAGCCATCTATTGTCCAGCCTCTAATATTTTCTTGATAGGGTCTCCCTGTGTAGTCCCAGTTAGCCCAGAATTCTCTATTTAGACCAGGCTATCCTCTGCTCCACCATACCTGGCTCCCCCAAGCCATATTTTTTCTTCTACTTTTGAAAATGGGTTAATTTCAAGAGTTCTGGAAAATCCGACGCTGACACTTGCCAGGGTTCTTGCTGCTTTGGGAGAGGAATGGATTCTCAGGTGTCCTTCCTCTGTCCTTCGAGGAGTGCTAGCTCAGATTACTTCTATTTTAAGAAGTATAAAGCTTTAAATGATATCGGTAGCCCAGAGTGTAGTCTATTCTTAACACGAAGAAATAAAAGTAGTTTTGTTTCCTGTGTGTGTTTTCCCCTGACTACAGCGTTTACGTCCTTATGCAACCTAAAAGTGAACTTTCGCTTCTCAAAAAAATCTGTTAATTTTTAGTTTTCCTTTTCTTCTTCTTCTTCTTCTTCTCCTTCTTCTTCTTCTTCTTCTTCTTCTTCTTCTTCTTCTTCTTCTTCTTCTTCTTCTTCTTCTTCTTCTTCTTCTTCTTCTCTTCTTCCTCCTCCTCCTCTTCCTTCTCCTCCTTCTTTTTCAGTGACTCATGTCAAGTTCTCAGATCATGCTTTAACATAATCCAGGGGTGGGAGGGCTCCCCACTTCTGCAGAAGTTACAACTGTTTGTTTCTGTGTTTGTTTTGTTTCAGATTGAGCTCAAGGATTTATGTACGTTAAACAAGAGTTCTACCACTCAATTATATATAGCTAGGTGTAGTGGCACACACCTTTAATTCCAGCACTCAGGAGGCAGAGGTAGCTGGATCTCTGTAAGTTTGAACCTAGTCTGGTCTACAGAATGAGTCCCATGACAGCCAGGGATACAGAGAACCCCCACCTCAAAACAAACAAACAGACAGACAGACAGACAAAAAACAAGGGTGTTCATCCCTACTAGATAGATTGTTATACAAAATGGAAATGTGACTGTGATTCTGGGTCTTCTTAGATAGATAAGAGCACCTCCATGCTCACAGGCAAGGTTTTACATGATCATTATTAATTCTATTGCCAAGTTAAATATTTTTTTTTTGAGATTTAAAAAAAAACTTGAGTTTATATAGTTGTATAGTTATATAGTTATAGTTTACATTTGCTTGCGTGTATGTCTGTGCCCTGTGTGCATGCAATGGTTGCAGAAGCTAGAAGAGGGCATTAGATCCCTGGAACTGGAGTTACAGACAGTTGCTGGCTACACGTGGGTACTGAAAATAGAAGCCAGGTGTGGTGGTACACAACTGTAATCCCAGCACTCAGAAGGCAAACACAAGATTCGAACTTTGAAGTCAATCTTGGAATGTAATAATAAGGGAGCTAGAGAGATGGCTCAGAGGTTAAAAGCACTGACTGCTCTTCCAGAGGTCCTGAGTTCAATTACTAGCAACCACCTGGTGGTTCACAACCATCTGTAATGGGATCTGATGCCTTCTTCTGGTGTGTCTGAAGACAAACAGCATACTCATATACATTGAATAAATCTTTAAAATCTTTAAAGAAAAAAAAGAATGTAATAATAAGCTTCCAGGGACGGTGCTTAGAGGCGCTCAGGATGGTCCAGCATTTGACATACCATCGTAGGCTTTCCTACAATACAGCCTCTAACAAAACTAGGCTGTCTCGAACCCCTGGCAACAGGATTGTTTACCTTTACACTAAGAAGGTTGGGAAAGCACCTAAATCCGCATGTGGCCTGTGCCCAGGCAGACTTTGAGGGGTTCGTGCTGTGAGACCCAAAGTCCTTATGAGATGTCTAAGACAAAGAAACACGTCCGCAGAGCCTATGGTGTCTCCATGTGCGCCACGTGTGTCCGTGACAGGATCAAGCGGGCTTTCCTTATTGAGGAGCAGAAAATCATTGTGAAAGTGTTGAAGGCACAAGCACAGAGTCAGAAAGCAAAAGAACTGTGCAGCTTTTTTAAGTAATAAAAATCGAGACTTGGTCTACGGAAAAAACAAAACAAAAAAACCGGAGAAATGTAATAATAAGTTGGTTAAGGCCGGGCGTGGTGGCGCACGCCTTTAATCCCAGCACTTGGGAGGCAGAAGCAGGCGAATTTCTGA